>NC_079417.1:23909835-24117335 GCF_026213295.1 Gadus chalcogrammus | reverse complement strand
CAGCTCATTGAAACCTCGAAGTAATGATTTAAGGGAAACTAAATAAGGGAATCAGACTTTATTCCTGAAAGTATTCCATAATCAAGTCTAGGCTTAATATTTTCTTGCAGTAATGAAACAAATGTTGAAGTCAGAATTGTGAATGAATGAGACACCTATGTGTTTATTGTGTGCTTGAATTTCCACGGTAAATAACACAAAATGAATTATACTTTGACGCGATTCCAACTTTGACACTGCTGTCTTCCAAAATAGATCACAGAGCAGACCTTTTGCTTGGCCTAATAATAGTATAATTATTTACTATAACAATAACATTTTATGTATACGTAGGTAGCTCCGGAGCTGCTGTACTCACATGAAGTTACTGCAGTCTCCGCTGTCTCTGCCTTCCTGGTGCTGCTGTCAGACCGCCCAAAACCTGGTGCTGTCAACACTGAACTTATTCCTGCTTTTAGAGACAGTGTACACTGTTACTTTGAGCTAGTTTATATACAAAAGGTGGTTAAAAACTAACAAAATTTGACGGAGGCAACTGGGTTCTCACTGTTCTTGTTTTGTACCGTAAGAGCCTGTGTGAGAACAGCTAATGTGTGCCTTTCTGTCTGCCTGGCTGTCACATAAGGGAACTGAAACGATATAGTGTGTCCAGTGAATCACTGTGATGATTGTATCTTTTAGAAAATGCAGGAAGAAATTGTATCATTAGTATCCCTGAGAGCCACGCTTACAGTGGTGTAATGTATTAATTAACACTAGGATGAGTGAGTCTTTGGTTATTTAGTATGCAGAATTTATATATTTTTACACCTGAAAAGAGTGCACACAAATTGAGTTTATAAGTCTTGTATATAGGCATGTTAAGTAGAACAACAGTAATGTTGCTTTAGCTAGCTTCCCTAATTGCTGCTCTTCTCGACAGCTAGCCAATTGTTTCTCTAGCTTGCTAAAACAGCAGTTAGCTAGCTAGCTAGATGAACTGTTCGTTTGCTGACTAGAGCAACGACTAGTTAGGTAGCTCAAGCTGTTACATGTCAATGTAAACAAAGCAAATGTGTCTTTTTTTAAAGGTTTTCTTGTGATGTAACTGCTTATTGCCTCTGAGCGTGTAAAAGTTATTTTCCAAACTATCCCAAAATCTAGTTTTTTATTCTGATGTCTCGCAATATTTTTTATACCTAATGCAACTGTTGATTTAATGTTCTTAAAAAACGGGTATCTAGAATTGGAAGGAAACTCCTGAAAACACTGTTCTGAGATGTACACGTTTTAAATGCAACTAGATAGGATTACTGATTGATATATTGATAATGAGGACATAAACCCAAATGCTATGGTTTTAATTATTGTGTTAATTTTTTTATTTCATGCTTCACTGTAAGAGAAATAAATAGGATTAAGTATAAGGCATGAGTTTTTTTTGCAAAACTGGTGTTCAATGCATTTCTATTTATTTTTGTTATCTCATCATTATTAATTTGGTTTTAGGGTTTGGTATTAGAGTTAGGGTTTCTCACGTTTTTTTCTTTTTCGTACTCTCCATTCCCCCCCCCCCCCCCACCCCCTATTATTTCTCGTTCCCTCCCTTATTTCCCCCTCACTTTTTTCTTGATTTTTCAGTTCTCCATCGGTCTTCCACACCGACCCTTAACCCGGACCCTTATAGGAAACCCTAATCCTTAATATTATTTTTTCGCATTAATGAAACAAATGTTGAAGTCAGAATTCTGAATGAATGAGACTCCTATGTGTTTATTGTGTGCATGAAATTCCAAGGTAAATAACCAAAGATTAATTAGAATTTGACGCAATTCCAACTTTGACGCTGCTGTCTTCCCTAATCTTTGAATTAAATCTTATAACCAATAACCAAACCAAAAAACCTGTCCCTAATATAAGAAACCCAAACCCTGAAACCTGACCCTAATTAGAAACCCTAAACCTAAAAACTGACCCTATAAGAAACCCTAGCCCTAGTATCAAACCATATAACCAAACAACAGACCCTGAAACCCGACCCTTATAGGTAGCCCGAACCCTAACACTCAAACCTAGAACCAACAAACAAACTCTAAAACCTGACCCTAAAGAGGACCCATTACCCTGGTATCAAACCACATAACATAATACCAAAACCTATAACCTGACCCTAATGGAAAATCCTAACCATAGTATTTAACCTTAAAAACAAAAAACAAACCCTGGAAATGGACACTTCAAAAATCATAGTGCTGAACCCTAGAACATTATAAAACCTAAAACTTGACCCTACTAGATATCCCCACCCCTAAAACCGATATTAAGAATACGAGACAAACCATAACCAAGATAGGAAACCCTAACACTATAACCAAACCCTAAAACCAAATACCAAACCCGGAAACCTAGCCCAAATATGAGGTTCTAATCATAGAAAGTTTTATTTTCGGATGTTTGGAAATGTATTGAATAAAATCTAAGTAATTCAGTGTTCACATTAAAACTTTCAGGCCATCCCGTCTGGGGAATTAACTGTACATTCTCTGCTCTATCCATGGAAATAGGGCGGTCTAGAGACTAACTTTCCAGTTAAAGTGTTTCATGTGCTGTCACTCACCTTGTAAGCTGACCTCTTGGTTATTTTCTCCATCATAATACTTTAAATATAATAATAAATGGTTGCTTGGTAATTCTAGAATGTTTGGTCAAAAAGCAAGATGGCCGAACGAGTTCTTGTTCCAAACTAGAACTGAATGATCAGTGCATGCTGTTGAAGAAAACACACCACAACTTGAGTTTTACTTGAATAAAACTGTATATTTTACAGATCTTTGTACACTTTAATTACAAAACTGTATCATACTAAAGTTTTAAAATCAGTTTTTTGGTCATAGAGATTTAATTGTCTTGTGTGCAATTACCATGTATATACAAAGTCTCATGTTAGTGATTTTCCTCAAAATAAAAATCAACCAATATCTCCAAAATGTTCATACACTCGGAACATAAGGCATGGCTTAAAGATAAATATATTAGTAAATAAATATTCGGAGAACATATTTCCATTTATGAAACGTGTTGCTATACAGGAACAGAAATATACAGATGGATTTCTAGACTTTTATAACATTTGTAATGATAATGACGGAAAATAATTATATTCTTAAAAAAAATAAAAAATATTATTTTGTACACATTT
Organism: Gadus chalcogrammus; assembly: GCF_026213295.1. NCBI lineage: Eukaryota > Metazoa > Chordata > Actinopteri > Gadiformes > Gadidae > Gadus > Gadus chalcogrammus. Next base: position 24,114,157 of record NC_079417.1, on the reverse strand, counting down.
TAATATTCTTAAGTGCTAGAAACGATAACCCAAAAAAATTAAATAGTGACTTAATTACCCAAAAATGTTATATCTGCAGTAGGTACAGAAACCTCTATGCAAAAGGCAAGATTAGATTCTCACTTGATTACAGCACTGGGTTATCATATAAATAGGGTTATTTTAGGAGGTTTTTCCTCTGTCAAGAGAATGAGTACATTTCATAGAAACAGTATCAAAACAGTCTGCAGGACAAACATAGGTCTGTATAAAGTAGAGTGTTGATATCGACAGCTTGTGTAGTACTGTATGATAGGGAGACACTGTGGTATGTGTAACTGCAATGCAAAATAATAAAACAAAATAAATCACATTACAAAAAGTAACCCTTATGAACCATGAGTCTTCCTGATCCTTTCCTTTGGCCTTTTGAAACACACAAGAACCTTAAGAGCCGCACATAAACAAGAGCATACCTTGTGGAGGACATTTTGATAAGTGACAGTAAAAAATAAAATAAATGTAAGAGCTAAACTCCACATTTCAAAGAAATACAATAGCCCTTTAGAAACTGCTTTCCTCAGACGGCTTTCTATCCAATCACGCCTCCCCCTGTCCGACCGCCCGGTCCCCTGTACGACCGCCCGGCCCCCTGTCTGTCCGACCGTCTGTCCGACCGCGCAGCCGTCTGTCCGACCGCGCAGCCGTCTGTCCGACCGCCCGGCCCTCTGTCGACTACAGGGGTCTTCTTACCGACGGAAACTGTCCGCATGGGTTTTAAGGAAAGCTATGATAGCATAAGGCTTATGAGTTATACTGGCACGTCCACGAGTAGGCCACAGCTGGATAGAAATGGACCGCAGTAACCTGAAGGTACAACGTGTCACACAGTACTGAGACAAGCAGCGTTTATGCATGACCATTTCTATGCTTAGTTTCCAATTCCTATCGATCGCTTTATACTTTTCTCAAGAGAGAAAACCGGTCTTTTCAAAATGTATCAAACATGGCAGGCTTTACCTAGATCTTATAAAGAGACCTTAGCTGTGTTCGAAATCTTTCCCTATCACGGATATAGTGCACTATATAGGGTGCTCGCCATTTTGTAGTGGTGTTCAAATTCTCAGTGGTTAATTTCATTCATTTTTTTTTAATGTTTAGCGTAGTGTCCGAATTCTCGTTTGTTCGTTCCCTATATAGTTCACTATATCATAAACACTATATAGCGAATAGTGAGTGAGTGAATAGGGAACGATTACGAACACAGCTCATTTCTTTGAGTTCTGGTGAAGCTCATCCATACAGCGGTTTCTACTCGAGTTTGTGGTTGATGAAGCATTATAGCCTTTTCAATTTTCACGTAAACACATGATGATGAAGTTACATGAAGTGAAAGATCTAAATCAAACCAGTTGCACAAAAAAAGGAAGCTTGATTTCAAGTGACAAGCATACAAATGAAAGTAGGGGACCAGTTACAACGCCAATATGGGATGGCAGAACCCTTGTTACCATTATGGGATGGCAGAAACGTTGTAATCATTATGGAATGGCAGAACCCTAGTTACCATTATGGGATGGCAGAACCCTGGTTACCATTATGTGACGGCAGAACCCTTGGAGAGGGGCATTGTGTCCAAGCTGCTCCAGTTTGTGTTACGAGGCCCCAACAAAGCTTTTAGTACCAGCTGGTCCATGTCTCGAGACGTTTTGTAGCCCTAGTACTGAATTGAATAAACTGTGTATCTGCCAACCATCATTTTCAGTAGAAATATTACACTATCAAAAACGCTAACATTCAGAGTTTTGCAAAAAAGGCGACTGCAAGGCAACTAAGGGCTTTAATTTGATCGCCTGATTGACCGGTTGGCTTGCATTGTAACATCGACGTGGCAGTATAAATGCTAAGTCCTTACAGTCCCCGTTCACTTGAAAATGTATTGCTTCCCGATTCCTTGTTGCTTGTTGGGCCATGGGGTTGGACCAGGGCCCTCCTCTCCTCCTCCTGTGGGTACACCTGACCTATGAACTGTCCCGAGGACAAGTACCCCGCCCTCCTGTCCGCCTGCGGCCTCCCTGATTGGGCCTCTGCCTCCGTCGTCCCATTGGCCGGCAAGAGGGTCTCTGTCGCTGCACCCAACTCATAGTCTGTGTCCTCGGGAATTATGGGTATTCTCTGGCTAAGTTCACAGCGTCCCTGCCCAGAGCAAGCATCTGAGTCTGTGTGCGCGTACAGCACGTTGACGGCGTAGTCCTCGGCATAGCGCGCCACGCGGTGCACCTTCCTCTCCTTGTAGAAGCAGCAGGGCCCCCCATCGTACCCCCCCTGCTCCGATGGCGGGCACATGTGCTCAGGGGCAAAACACTTCTTCAAGGCGGCGCTCTGAAACTCCGCCCCTAAGCGACAGCCCCGGCCCATCGGCCCCCCTCGGTCCTGCACCTTGCGCTCGGCATTTGGAGGGGGTCCCTCCAAGCAGCAGCCACAGGTCCCGGGCCCCGGAGGCCCAGGGTCCCCCGACTCCTCCAGAGCCCGGCTCCCCCGGTCCGCTGCGCAAGGCGGGACCCCTGCTGACGAAGCCCCCCCGCTCTCCCGGGTCTCCAGAGATGAACGACTGCTTTGGTTGGCCTCCAGGCTGCAGCCCCCTGGCGCCCCGGCGGGCTGGCCCGGCGGGCACTCGTGTCCCGAGGGGGCGGGGCTGAGCGAGTCGTCAGCTGGCACTGCGCCCGTCTCCGCCCCCGCCGAGGTCCTGCAGGGGCTCTTGCTGCGGTAGACGTAGGGGTCGTAGTCGCTGCTCAGCGAGCTGCGGAAGGTGGAACAGCTGCCGTACACGCCCTGGTTGCTGACCTCGGTGCAGTCCAGCATGGAGTCGCTGGAGGAGCAGTGGCACTGGCCCGAGCTGCTGCTGCTGCTGTCGCTGCCGGGGCAGTCCGCCAGATAGCCGCTGCACACCGAGCGGTGGCCGTGGTAACAGCCCAGGCCCGACACGCTCCCCGTGTCGGCCATCCGTGAGCTGGAGGCCGGCCCCATGTGCATCACTGTTGGATACAGCAGGCCCTGCTGAAAGGCCCTGCCGTGGTGGCCCTTGTGGGGGCCCGCCCCGCCGTTCAGCAGCCCCGCCATGGCTGGTCCCTGGGCCCCGTCGGGTGGCTGGGGGAACGTAAGGCCCTGGAAGTAGTAGTGCTGGTACATGGTCTCGTACTGCGAGAAGCAGGTGGCCCGCGAGAAGCTGCGTCCGCCGTGGAACTTGGGTCTCTTGAAGGCCGTGTGGTGGGGGGGCTGCGCAGCAGGGTAGGCGGGGGGTCCGCGGTGCTCCAGCCCACAGTGGTGGGGGTTGAGTGAGTGGTCCAGGTGTAGTGTGGGATGGTAGCTGCGGAGGAAGGCTGCAGAGGTGGACTGAGCCGGGTAGAGACCCTGGGGGTCCGGATGCTGGTCCACCGTCAGCACAGTGATGGGGTTGCCGTGGGGGTCCATGCTGGTGCGGGTGGGGTATGCCGTCACCTGCCCAGCGCGGTGCACCCTGCCTGGGTAGTGGACGGGCAGCACTACCCTCTGCTGGCGGCTGTGGACTGAGCTGGCCGGCTCCATGCACACCGACCCGGGGGTCCCCTTCTTTTGTTCTGTGAGAGGACGGACAATGAACAGGTGTTGGTGAGCCACTAAAGTTTTAGTGTGTGTGTGTGTGTATGTGTGTGTGTGTGTGAGTGTGTGTGTGTGTGTGTGTGTGTGTGTGTGAGTGTGCTATGCACTTTATTGGGTGTGTGTTTACGCACACTTTATTTTACGTGCGTGCGTGTTGATAAAACTGCAATACTATAATAATACTGCAGAATCTAGAGAATACTGTACGTAAATTCTCACACATTGACGATACACATTGACGATACACACACATGTTCAAGTTGTAAAATTCTTAAGAGGGCTTCAGAAAGGAGCTGCGAACCCACCGAGGATGTTGTGCCTGCAGTGGGGGCAGGTGTGGTGCTGCAGCAGCCAGGGGTCCACACACTTCTTATGGAAGCGATGAGCACACGGGATGACTCGCAGCTCCTGAGAGAGACAAACAAAACAAAACATGATTGAATAAATGCAGCCTATACAGATAGGAACCAGGCTGAGCATTCCCCTGCAGCACAGCATCGACCTGTCACGCTGGATAGGATTAAATTGGCAGAAGAAAATGCAGAGGTTTATGTAAAATAAGAACGGAGGGCCGTGGGAGGACTTAGCAGAATGTTGTTGTACATCTATGAATAGAAGACGAGAAACCATTTGCCAAACGGCTTACAGAACATAAATAAGGGAATAAAGGTTCTAAGAAACGTCATCAAATTGTAACCTGATTGGTTGTCTGTTGTATTGACATATACAGTATTACCACCAATGGCCACCAGGTGGCAGCAAAGCACCACAATAACCCGACCTTGGTACTTCTCCACTGCAGCATAGGGCTGCTAATCCCTTGACAAAAACAATATTCACTGCAACTTTTCACACGATTCGGCTCGAGGCCTGCCATCGTGATATGAACCGCCGTATCCATGCCAGGGTTGTGTCTCCATCTCCTGTCTTTCCTCTCGTACAACTTCGTTTGACTCACCGCTGGGCTCTTTTCCACGCACACGCTTTGGTTGCTTAGCTCGCCGCTGAAGAATTGCTTTGATGCCATTCAGCCTTTTATATCTCCAATTCCTGTGTGCAACACTGGTGCCACAGTCCCCATGTTGCTCCCCCCTTCCCACCAAAGTCACACGGAGCCACAGCGAAGAAATCGTTAGGGGTCTGTATCCCCCACATTCCTTGTGGCTGTGGATGCAGGGCCGTCGATAAGGGGTGAAAGGTGATGACGATTCTAGGGGCCCACAGCCCAGGGGGGGCCCACAAAAAAAAAAAGTTTTACTGCCAGCCCATAGAACTACCATAGCGCCCCCCCACGTCAACAATTGCTCCCCCCCCCCCCCGTGAACAATGCAGCGCAGGGGGGCCCATCAGTAAATCTTGTCTAGGGGCCCAGGAATTGTAGCAACGGCCCTGTGTGGATGACCAGCCCAGTGACAGAGCCTTCTCCAGGGGCGAAACTTTAAAAGTCTAGGGTACATACGATGAGTCTCTGGAGGATTAATCGACACCACCATGGGGGGGGGGGGTTAGCCCCCCCAGGTACAGCGAAAGGTGGTGTGCCGGGGGACTCCATCTCAAATACATCGGAAGGAATGTCCTAGAAGAAGTACAGTCTCCCCAAGCACATCAGGGGACTTCCACCTCCATTGTCCACCAAAGACTAAATAAACGCCATTATGTTTCTGGACACCAAGTATTTATTGGAGACAGGTCAAAGCTGGAACAACACGACCAGTTGTTTGTGCGTCGACACGGAGAGCTCTGGTATAGCTCGTGATTCCTGATCCAATCACACTCTACGGGCGGATCCCACGCACATGCCAGGCCCAGAGGGACGTCCCTCACAAACCCATCAATGTGTGCAGAACATCATGCTGGTACTGGTTCTCTTTATCAATAATATTAACAACACACAGGCGACATGTATGTCGCTGTGTATCACAACAAGGACCACTGTAGCTCCTCCTCAAGGGTATGATGACCCTGCCTCACAACGCTACCACCTATTCTCTCGGTTGCACAAGCAGTTCCGTAGCAACCATAAGTCACGTTAGCGGCCTGCTACGGGCGTTGTCGGTGCGTGTGTCCCTTCAACCAGTAGGAGGCTCACAGAATTAAAGTTTGCCTTTGTATAAATAGAGGTTTTGAGATCGGCCTCACCTCCCCGTCAATGTACTTCTCCAGGCAGATGGCACAGTCTGAGGTGGAGCTGCTGCTCAGCCAATCAGATGCCCCACAGCTGCTCTCCCGCTGACCTTTGACCTTGGCCTTGAACTTGCGCGTCTCCATCTTCTCCAGAGCCTGGATGGCCATCCGGTTCAGAGAGCTCTGGAGGAGAGACGAGGAGAGGAGAGGAGAGGAGAGGAAAGAAGAGGAGAGGGTGACGAGGAGAGAAGAGGAGGGGGACTTTTATTGGTCTGAAAGTTCTTCACCGGGGAGAGGTGGAACTGGGTCATTAGACAAACACACACCCTACCTTGTACTCAACGTGATGTTATGGTTGCATGTGATCCAGTGGGATTCCGTAATTTGTAATCGTTAAAAAGAATACATTTATGCAGCCAAACCCAAAGGTATGTGTGGCTCTTTCCTTTTTACGAAATTACGCACTTGTATGCACAAGTTGGGGCAAGCACCGCACGCGCGCGCACGCGCACACACACACACACACACACACACACACACACACACACACACACACACACACACACACACACACACACACACACACAGAGACACACACACACACAGGCAGCAGAACACCTGTCCTGAGGGCTCCAGCTTCTGGTTCTCCTGCTTCGTCAAGCCACATTTCCATCACCTAACCATAACAAACAGCTAACCACAAACAGCTTACCACACACACCTTACCTTAACCAACAGCTAACCACGAACAGCTAACCACACAAACCTAACTATAACCAACACCTAACCACAAACATCTATCCACACACAGTTAACCACACACAAATAACCAACAGCTAACCACAAACAGCTAACCGCAAACAGCTAACCACAACCAAAAGCTAACCAAACACAGCTAACCACACACAGCTTACCAGAAGCTAACCAAAGTCAATGGCTAACTAACAACTAACCAATGGCTACCCTGCCATAACTGACTGCTAACCGAAAGCAAACCAAATCCAAAGGGTAACTAAAAGCAAAGCATAACCAACAGCCAACCATGACCAACAGCTAACCATAACCAAAAGCTAACCAACAACTAGCTATAACCAGCAGCTAACATCTCCATCAATAAACATGTCTTGTGTGTGTGTCTGAGAAACAGGAGGGAGGGAGTCAGTCAGTCAGTCAGTCAATCAGTCAGTGTTTGTGTGTGTGAACCAGTCAGTAGTGCGTGCGTGCGTGCGTGCGTACCTGGCTTCTTCTTTGTTTCAGTTTGATCTTGATGAGCAGGATAAGGCAGACCAAGGAAACGACTACAAAGAAGGCCAGGAATATGCCCATGTCAAAGTACTCCGTGGGCTGCTGTGAAACAAAAGAACAAAGCCAGACGCACCAGTAAGACAATAGGATTCACAACTATATTAAGAATACATAGGCCTACCAGTAAGACAATAGGACTCATAACTATATTAAGAAGAATACACACCAGTAAGACAATAGGACAATATACTTTTTTTTAATGATCAGCTTCATGACTAGCTGGAAAATGAAGACGAAAGATTAATGGAAATGATCCCTCATCAAAGTGGCTCACTTGAGAAGCATGCAGATATATAAACACTGACGGATCCTTGAAGTGGATGCGCAACGCATAAGGCAGCTTACTGAATATGCAGGCCAGTCACGTAAAAATACAAAATCTAAAAGGTGTCATCAGGAAATGTTCGCTGAATAAAGTCAAAGTCTTTTAAGTGTGAGACTGTTGGACCTTCCTCACTCATCAGACACGTCCATGTATGTCATGGTTCATGATGAGATATTCAAAGTGAAGGAAGGCGAAAGCTTTGGCACTGGCAGTTATTAGTCTGTTTCTGATTCTACTGGTGTCCCTCTCGTGTATAATCACGTGAATCATTTCATTTCAGTGATATTAAAGAATAGGTCTGGTACATAGGCATATCATTATATGTTCATCATTATCAAAAAATACATTCAGTCAGTACATCAACCTTTGCATCTAAAATTTGAAATGTATTCAGACATGCAATGATAACGGTGCAATATTTGATTAAGAACGTACAGTATATGGTGTGGACATCTAGAAGGCTAAAGATAGAACTGGGGACATTTGCCATTAGCCACAAGACGAAACAACATTATGACATTATGTCATTCCTTCCACAGAACGTTATTCACAAGACAGTAGTTGTCAGGGGTAATCTGTGATCCAGCAGTGTTAAAGATGAACTTCAAGGGGGACAGGGCACAGAGCCTGGCCCAAAACCAACAACTAAATGGGCCAAGTTGCGCCTTGTTTCGTGATTCGTTACGGACACATTCTATTGAAGAGGTTAGGTTCGTTTTCCCAAGGTTTTTTTTTCCAAGGGGAAACTGTATTTGTAAAGTGGCCATTCAACATTTTCAAAACCTTTACAACTGGTGGGGCGCTTTAGCAGGACAGGAGGGCCTCACCACCCTATTGGTTTCTCTGGTGCAGATCCACACTCCTTATATTTGTCTAGAATGTGAGGTTCACACACGCACACACGTCATGTGAGGGAGGCTTGCAGTCTCACCTTGGGGGGTCTGTGCTGTATGCGAGCGCGGGCGACTTTCTGCTTGTTCACGATGTTCATCAGCTTCATGGCGTCGTTTCCCTTGACGTAGACCACTGGCCGCTTAAGGGGGTCCTCGCCCACCTGGTTCAGCTGAGAGAGAAAGACGGAGGAAGAGAGAGAGAGAAGAAACACCAACATAAGAACCCACATATACCACAATGCAACAGCACATGATTACCATGACAGCAGCCTGCGTAAGTTGAACGATCCTCTAATGAATAAGACATAACATCACAGCCCCCAGGCATTAGGACAAAAATCCACTCTGTCATTACCCCCAAGAGGGAAGGGGGGTCAGACCTATGGCCGCCCAAACCGACCAATAACTGTGGCCAACTCCTGCCTGAAAAGCAGCAGAAAATAAAAACACGGCCCATACCAGGAGGTCAAGCTCTTTAAACCTCTCCTGGGCCCTCAGTCCCCCACAGCACCCCCTCCCCGCCCCTCGGCATCGTGGGTCCTGTCTCTGCCGATCCACCCTGACTGGAAAAGCCTCTCGGGAATTTAAGGCAGCCGCCCTGCGCTGCCTTTCATGTGGTCTCCACGCAATCCCTTTTATCTCTCAGCTCTACGTGCTCACAGCCCGGCGGCAAGGGGGAGGCGGGGGAGGGAGAGAAGACTTAAAGAGAAAAAGTTGTACAAGTCCGGGCCTGGGGAAGATGAATACCTCTGGTGAATTCTTGCGACAAAACCACTCCGAAGAGAGACTCCTGTATTAATATATTTATGATATATCAGAGAAATAAAGACAGGAGAGGCTGCCCCGGAGACAGGGTCGGACAGGGAGGACACATGGACTTGGTGTGTTTGTGCGACAGTTTAGCAGGCAGAGTAGGACTTGATCATGTCTCCAATGATGAGCTAATGATGTGCTGATCGCTCCCTGTGTAATTATAACCTCAGCATCATCAAGGACCAGTGAAAGCTGAACCTGAATATCAATATTCTAAGCTAACATCCCAGCACATGGCTCTAAATAGTGGAACAAATCTCTGTATGAACCAGCTGAATCCACCATTAACACATGTAAAAAAATTAAGAAATGTATTAAAGCAGTATACGCAGACAGACAGACAGACAGACAGACAGACAGACAGACAGACAGACAGACAGACAGACAGACAGACAGACAGACAGACAGGAAGGCATTATGAGTGGCCATTCAGACTTGAATGGCATGTTCTAAAACTGCACTTTGAGTTGTACACAAACCTGGTCGATAGCATCTGGGTTCTCCGACACGTCAAAGATGACAGCAGTTGCCCCCCTCTGAACAGCTCTTTTTGCCTGCAAACAACAGAAAGGCGTTATTAGTTACAGGACTGACACTGCAGCAATAGCAGTCAGAATTTACATTCTGAACCCCAGGATAGTTTTCCGCAAAGGATGTCAAATCAATGACCACTAGAGGGCGTTCTCAGACTAGGGCTAAAGACGCTTAGAAATGAGAGGTAGGAGGTAGTAGGAGTCTCTCTCTGTAAGTAAGTAAGTAATTAAGTGAGTGAGTGAAACAGAGAGAAACAAGGCGGTGGCTAACAGAAGATATGGTGATAAACATGTGTGGCCTATCATTAGTCTTCATGAGGTCATTGCACATTACATCTGTGCTGTATTATAACCATGCTAGCGTCTAACACCAGTGTATCGCTACCAGTGTAGGCCTACCAGTAACAAAGCCGTACCAGTAACAAAAGCACAGACAATGACAAGAAATTTAACATTTTATTCCGCCAGTTTCACGCTGCAGTTAATTTGCTTCTTTAACTGCTCAAAACGAGACTCCCTTTCATCCGAGGGAAGAGAAAGTTTTTCTGTTGCCGAGCTCTTTTGAAGCCTAATGCTAAGGGCTAGAGATAAAGGAAATGCTTGTATCCGCAGAAATCCAGAGGATCTCCTTGCAGAATCCAAATTGGTTCCCCCCCTCTCTGCCCCTCCCCTCGTCAGAGAGTCATTTACCCAAACCCCTGCTTCACCCAGCAAACCGTCGCCCCGTTTGATCCAGGGTGCCCTATTTAGACGCTGTTTGATGTCTGCAACACAAGATCTAAAAGCTTGTCTGGGATCATATCCTGGTATTATCAACTGCCCCTGGGCACCTGCCAGCACTCTTCATAACTTGGGGGGGGCTGGCGATCAAAGTGACAATTGTACAAGCGCTGTGAATTTTACAGAGCTGTGTGATGTCGTCCTTCTGCAAGGTCTGGTCCACACACGCACGCACGCACGCACGCACGCACGCACGCACGCACACACACACACACACACACACACACACACACACACACACACACACACACACACACACACACACACACACACACACACACAAACACACACACGCGCACACGCACACACACACACACACACACAGTCATCTAGCAACTCAATGAGACAAAGGTAGTTCAGCTCACTGGGCCTCTTGGTTTTTGGTTTTTTTTTATGACAGGGATATCAGAATTCATGCAACATTTACGTCACAATTCTGCTTTTTTGGGAGTCACTCTGTCAATGAAAACATGGAAGACAGTTGTGGTGGAGGAAATCTGAGGTCTGACAGTCAAATGAGTCGGAGTTAATAGTAGTAATGTAGTTAACATAGCACTTGACATCACCACCAGGTCGGACTGTGACTAGTTCACACTGGAATCAGATTTAGAATTTGAGCAATAAATGCAAATTGAGCATAAGGTATTTTAGTGTGAACGAAGCCATATGAGACACCGAAAAATGAACGTTTTTGGTCTAATAAGATTTCTCTCCATCAGGAACATTTCAGAGTGGTTCTACTTCCGTTCTGTCACCCAATAGAAGCCCTTAAGCGGCGCTGCCACGTTCCTGAGCTCCACATAAAAGCCCTGGCTCCTCTATTCCTTCGTCCAGCCTGCTTTACATACCACCACCCCCTCCCTCCGATCTTAGACTCAAATTTTCTTAAACTTGGAAGTTCAAAAGCGAGAAGGGGTGGACGTGGGGAGGAGGAAGGGAAAGGGAGAAGAAGGGAGCGTGTGCGTGTGCGTGCTTATGTGCGCTTGTGTGTGTGTGTTTCTCTCGGTTGGGGGACAGCTTCAAGCTTCAGCTTCTGCCTCTCACCCAGTTTTTTCCCCCCTCAGCTTTTAAATCGCTAGCCCCCCCTCCTCTATTCAACTCTGCACAAGCCTGCCGCTTTTGATTTTTGCTCTGCCGGTTAATAAATAATAGTTGTTGGTAAGACGCAGGGAGAATAGTGATATGTGCACTGTAAAGACGCTCACTCCTAAGGTCCACCAGTGAGTGAGGCGCCTGCTGCTGAACACATTCACTTACAGGCAACTGTCAGCAAAAAAAACAACTAACTATGAGCATTTATAATCGATCCATCTTTTATTTGTTTCAGTCGTGGAGCGGTATGATCACAATAATCCCCGGTTTGAACCTAGTCCGGCGACGGCAGCTCGCAAGAAACCAAAAGAGAACAAAAACAGAAAAAGACTCCCGCTGCTGCCATACTTGGAGCCATGGGCATTAGGGTACAATCTCACCAAGTGGCTAGAAACCACAGCACACAGAGCCGAGGAGGGCCGTCTAGACTCCAGCACACACAGAGAAAACAAAGGCTATGTTTAGTGTCTCCGGACAGGCCTGCCAGCGAGGACTACTCACTCCCCTTCTCAGTATCCATCAGCCATCACAGGCAGCTGCGCTTCACACTGACAACTGCTGCATCTTTATTACTAATGTGAATACACTCATATGTTATGAACCATACGAATGCGATCACATGTCCACACAAAACATTCATTTGAATCGCTTCATGCACACCCTCACATGCGCACACACAAAGCAAGGCTGCCTATTCTACATCTTCTGCTTTATTGTATGTGTACTTTGTTCCTCCTCTCCTCTGGACTTCTGCTGCGCTCCGCTCCCGCTCGCTGCTATAATTAAGCCAATTAAGTCTTCAGAAGACTCTGCTATGCTATTATGCCGTAATTTCATGTTGCTGGCTTTACAGTTTATTAAAAGATAAAGCTTTCTCCCATGGATTCTTTTATGTGGTCACTTGCCCTCCTTCTTTGCATATCTCCCTGTGTGTGTGTGTGTGTGTGTGTGTGTGTGTGTGTGTGTGTGTGTGTGTGTGTGTGTGTGTGTGTGTGTGTGTGTGTGTGTGTGTGTGTTTTTACATTTATATTCAAACCAAATTAAATTAAATATGGCTTTTGTCATACCAGCAACAGACTTATATACACAAGTCTGGTATGAGTCTTATATACCATGTCATGGTATTCTGGTAAAAGGAGTTCTAACTGTCTCCATGAAGCAAGTCCCCGGGCTAAATCCAGTGCAATACATTTGCATTCCCTGTAGAAAACTAAATGTAGGCCTCCCTTTCCTATTGAACAAGAAACCTGGGTCCTTCAGTGCTACTCCAGCAACAAACATTTGATTTGACCTTTCCAGCCATTTGACAATATAATGAACATGTTTGTATGAAACCCTGACGCGGCATTATGATTATTAAGTCAAGGGTGTTCTGTTTAACTGCTCGTCTTCATTCACAAGCCTGCTGGTGGCCACCATGTTGAACCTGGAGATTATCATCTGTTGAAATCTATGGATTCCATCTGCATTGACAATCATCCGGAATTTGAGAATAGTTACACTTCCTAATTCAGTCAGAAGTTCCTTCCCTCTGAGCCGTTTCCAAACGGTAAACATGGCGTTAAGCGGTTCAACTTTTGGTTCACGTTGGTCCTATATGCCGCGTTTCCAATGCAGGGTGCGGAACGGATCGGTTCGCAAAGGTGCGGTAGGGAGGGGGCGGTATAGCCCAGTAGAGAGTTCCGAGGTTGCGTTTCCACCGCCGACAGTACCCTTTAAGGTAGGCCGGATGTCGATCGCCGCGGCAGCTACGTAAACATCGTAAACAACGTCTTCCTCCCCAAGAATGCAGACGAACTTCTCCACCTCCTTGTTCGCCCAAGCAAGCGTTTTACGCGACATGTTAATTGTAAAGAATAATACCTCGAGGCTACTGTTTGTTTGTTTTTATCCCCGCGTCGCCCGGAAGTGATGATTCTGTCGACCAATCAACGGAGGGGGTGTGTAGCTAGAATTTCCCGGGACCCTTTCAGGCGTCTCGTCTCGTTTTCAGTACCCCAACGGAGGAGTCCTGAAAACGAGGCAAAAACGGGTACGGCTACGCCTACTTTTGGCGGTGGAAACGCAACCCGTACCGCACCTTTGCGACTCGATCCGTTCCGCACCCTGCAGTGGAAACGCGCCAATAGAGAAGTCGAGTGTCTGTTAGCCACACACACACACACACACACACACACATGGCCTAGTGTGAGTGCACTCACACTAGGCCTTCTGGCCGTGGCCGTTGCAACTGTGACCTGGCCACGATAGGCTCTTGTACATACGTCATCACGTCGTAACACGTAACACTGACCAAGCGTCCGCTGCATGGACCATAATAAAGTCTGCCGCCAGTCAGAGTTTTAACAACAATGGACAACAACACAGTGAACATAGTTCGCACTTTGCTGAGTCTGTTTCTTATCGTCTGCCCAAATGGCTAACAGACGCTCGACTTCTCTATGGGACCAACGTGAACCAACAGTTGAACCGCTTGACGCCATATTTACCGTTTAATGGGAAAGAAGGCTTGTCGCCTTTATTATGTCCATGGTCGTCGCATGGACTATACGTTATCCAGCTCAGGTTGCGTAGCCGTGCGTGTGCGCGTGTTGGCTCATTAGCATCTGTACCTTGGCGGCCCGTACCGTAGCAGCACACCTATGGAGTTAGAATCATGCCAAAACCCTGCACACACGCAAAACGTGTTTTGCTCACGCATAACGATTCACACGCACACAAAACGTGTTTTACTCACGCACAATGATTCACACACACGCTCAGTGTGGTTTGCAAATACAAAACATCATTCACAAACTAATGCATTTTGCTTCAGAAACAAATACAGTATGTTTTACACAAAGTACAAAAAAAAATCCTTCAAGTACACAAAACAATTCTACAAGTACGGAACACTGAAAGCTGCGCGTGGATCGGAAAGCATTTGCGCAAGGATCAGCAAGGCGGAAAATTAGTGCCAAAAGTCACGTGACAAACAAATGTCCTATTGGTGCGTTTTAATATCCATCCGTCTCGGAGGTCCGAGGACGTTGCCTAGCGACACGCACAAACACGCCCCTTTTCCTCGGACGGCGATCTCGCCATCTCGGTTGAACTCAGTGGTGACCGAGCGAAATTCCGAGACAGAATTCAAGATGGCTGCGCCCATTGTGACTTGAAGTATGAACTGTTTTCATTGTGCTTGGACCACTTTGGTGGTTTAAATGGTAATTTCAATCACTCGTATTACTGCAATACCTTACTGCGTCCGTATCTCTGCCTATGTACACAAATATATTGTATTTGTGTACAGCACTTTGGTCAACTACTGTTGTTTTAAATGTGCTATATAAATAAACTTGACATGACTTGACTATGGCCTATAGCCTACTTATATTGGATCGCCTGGTCCTCTGCCAATGCTACCGCGACAACAGCTTTCCGGGTGGCGTCCATGTTTTCCTCCAACGACCGAGCGAAATAATAAAACGCTTGAAGTGTGGGCGTGGCATCAGATCCGAGATCCGAGCCGGTTCGCAGAGAATACTCGAATGCACCATATGATTCACACTACACAACAGCAGGTGGCGCTGTTGAGTCAGTTTAAGGCCGCCAGGACGATCTTTTTTTCTCCCCAAAATCGTTATTTGATGCGGGCCAACTGTGTGGATTCTATGGAAAGCCAAGAAGGCCACTAACTGGCCCTAGAATGGCGCGGTAAAAGTGCTAAACCGCACGGAAACCGTACGGAAACCGTACGGAATCCATACGGATTCCGTACGGATTCCGTACGGTTTGGCAGGAACATCGCCACCTGTTGTTGTGTAGTGTGAATCACAGGACATTTGTTTGTCACGTGACTTTTGGCACTAATTTTCCGCCTGGCTGATCCGTGCGCAAATGCCTTCCGATCCACGCGCAGCTTTCAGTGTTCCGTACTTGTAGAATTATTTTGTGTACTTGAAGGATTTTTTTTGTACTTTGTGTAAAACATACTGTATTTGTTTCTGAAGCAAAATGCATTAGTTTGTGAATGATGTTTTGTATTTGCAAACCACACTGAGCGTGTGTGTGAATCATTGTGCGTGAGTAAAACACGTTTTGTGTGCGTGTGAATCGTTATGCGTGAGCAAAACACGTTTTGCGTGTGTGCGGGGTTTTGGCATGATTCTAACTCCATACACACCTCTCCCAAGTGGCCAAGTTGGCCTGGCCTGGCCAGACTGGCCACACTCACACTGGCACATTTGAGCACGGTTAAGTGTGAAAACACCCACGGCCACGGCCAGATGGCCTAGTGTGAGTGCACCCTAAACCAGACCAACAAGCGCACAACATATTTAACAGTTGAGCAGGGATTCAGGGGCTGGAACCAAAGAACAACAGAAACACATTTACCTCTGCTTACTACGTAGCCTTGTTTTGAGAGACCGTTGCTATACTCACTGTAGTTTGATATCATGGAATTCCATCCAAAACAACAACCAAACCATCTAAAGACACATGTGAGTCCTGTCAACCCCGCAGGGTTCAGGGAGGAGTCACCTGAGACAGTGGTGGTTCATCTGAAGACGGTAGAGAGGCGGTCGGGGGTCCGGAAGTGAATTTTTATTCTTTTTGATCCTCAAATGTTTCGACAGTATAAATGTAAAAGACACACGAGGGGAAAAGCAGCGTCCGAGTTTGTGTGGAGTCTTCTCTAAAAAGAGAAAGAAAAGCAAAAAAAAAGCAAGCTTTGCTGTCAATGAAGTACAAGGAACGATTGTGTTTGTGATAATGGTGGTCCCGAGTCACCAACACACAGTTTCTCTGAACTCAATGCTGAAAATGTACGCTGCCAGCAAACTAGCATTGAAAGGTGTGTTACTGTTCAGTGATGCTGAAAGCAGGGATCACACTCCATCGATAAGTTTGACACAACAGGAAGCCAGCCCCGTGGGTATGGCTTCCTGTGGTACATAAAAACTTAAGATTTTTGTTTTTGTGTAATTGAGCAGCCACAAACCAGGATAATGTATAATGGTAACTAAATAAATCTGTTTTTTTATAATACTGAACGAATTCACTAGTCTCAAACTACAAAAAACAATTCAGGCTTCTACCTCGAATCAGCAGACAGAATCTGATACTGCTAGCTAACTATCATTTTTGTCTTATTATATCAAAGTTGATAATGGCAGTAGCTAAAAAAAAAGTAGGCTGTGTAATAGTTGCCTTCTTCAGCTTTATTGGACAAACAAATTCAGATTTATTTCACGAAATGAAAGGACCGAGCTGTGTGCGTACTTTGCTGTAAAGTTATTGTGTGTCGAACTTCCAGTGTACGATGTCCTTTTGAAACAAGACACAAGAATATGTTGGAAGATGAGGCGGATGGAGTCTAATCAAGGTCCGAGAAGCAAAGCAGGGAGCCATCAAACTCTTGTATTGAAAGATGCGTAACTGTTCAGTGTCACTGAAAGCAGGGACAGGGATCACACTAGATTGGTAAGATTGAATACATTTTCTTTTGTGCCCTGGCAATTGGAATACATTTGAACACAGGTGTGTGTGTGTAGGTGTGTGTATGTGTATGTTTGTGCGCACGCGCGTGTTTGTGTATTTGTGCTCCGGTACGGCTGCTTTGCCTCCACTGTGGACCTTCATGGTTCTTCAACGTTCTCTGTCGCCGTCCCCTCCTCGCTGCACAACGCGAGGCACAGCATTCGGCGTCGGTTGCGTAACCACAGTCACACAGAGCCATGCTGTGTTGGATGTGTGTGTGTGTGTTTGTGTGCCTGTGCGTGCGTCGGGGGGGACACCTCAGAGGGAGCTCGCCAGCGAGTCTTGGCAAACAGCCGGGCCCTTGGACAAAGCAGGAAGTGACGGTTGGCCGCTGAGGGGGTAGGAGAGGACACTCACATGGTTCACCCAGCAGACCATACCCCCTCATACACACATGTACACATGAACACAAAGACCCCCTCACTGCTGGGCCTTCATTCATAAACAATGAACCACTAAAAGCTATGGGTGGTCTTGGGTGTTGTTTAAGGGTGCACACCTATATGTAAATAACATAATATTTACAAATGAAAACCAACAAGTTGGTCTCCAGCTCTGCAGACCAATAGCAGACCATTACTCATTTAAGATCCTCCTCCTCAAACACTCCGAGAGCTGTTGCTTTGTTGTGTGTTGTTCTGTTGTGTTTTGTTTTTGTTGTGTTATGTACAGGAACTGCATTGCACTTAAACAGTCACTCAGTGTCTACCCTCAACCCTCTACTATACTTTCTACTCAACTCTTAACTATCTCCTAAACTCTCTGCTGTCTACTCTACTCTGTACAGTGAACTCTACTCTTAACCGTCTCCTAAACTCTCTACGGTCCACTCTCTGTACAGTCTACTCTACCCTTAACTGTCTCCTAAGCTCTCTACTGTTTACTCTACACTGTACGGTCTACCCTACTCTCAACTGTCTCCTAAACCCTCTATGGTCCACTCTACTCTATACGGTCTACTCTACTCTTAACTGTCTCCTAAACTCTCTACGGTCCACTCTACTCTATACGGTCTACTCTACTCTCAACTGTCTCCTAAACTCTCTACGGTCCACTCTACTCTCTAGGGTCTACTCTACTCTCAACTGTCTCCTAAACTCTGTACGGTCCACTTTACTCTGTACGTTCTTCTATACTCTATACTGTCTTCTACTCTCTACTGTCTTCTACTCTTTACTGTCATCTACTCTCCTGGTTGAAAGGACTTATGGCGAAGTTCCTATCTTGTCTACGAATTGAGATACATTTCTAGCAACGACCAAAAATTTATATATATCATTTTTTATATTAGCCAGACCGATTACCTCAAAAACCCAATTAAGCATAAAAGCGCCGAGCGCCAGCCCTGAGTGGTAGGTTATACAATTAAGAAAAAACCACGGTGGGCCTCTTCACAACTAATTTATATATTTTTGTAATTCCATAATGGAATATACACATATATTTTTTGATTTTCTTCATTTTTGGTGCCCCCCCAGGTACTTGGTGACGCACTCTGCATACTCTGCCTATAGGGAGCGGCGGGCCTGGGTGTGGCTGTAGTCTACAGGTGGTGCTGCTCGTCCTGAATTTTCCCAAGAATCTTTCTTACATTTTGAGTTGTTAGGCTACTTACCGATAATATAATGAAGACATAATACAATATGTTGATAAAATAATATATTTATTTCCAGACTAGATTTGTTTAGCTTATCATCATGAGCAGTTCTAACTGGAGAGAAAGTCAAATCCACGAGCTGCTGCTTATGCAAGAGAAGGTGAAGCAGTCGCATTAAACAAAGAAGTTGAAAGATGGTGCGATCTACGAGAGAGACGCAGCGGAACTTTCCTTACGAGGCTTTCGTGGTGGTCAGCAAAATAAAGAATATGTTGGCGTTTTTGCAATTGTAAATAGTAAATCGTGTTTGGAGCCTACAATCAGATGTGAACTCATTCTTTCATGCGGGTGAAATTACGGCAAATAGCATAGCAGGGGAAATTTCATATTGGACATTTTAGCATGCCGACAGCCTTTTGTCAGGACGTGGAACACACAACCCAAAATCCGGACGTCTGGTCACCCGGTGATCGGGCAGGTGCGGGTATCAATTGTTGAAAAAAACATTGCTTCGGGTGGATACTGATATTAGGCAGGGTAGGGATGACATTACAGCTCATCCGCTCATCTTTAGTCTAGACTCCGTGCACAGTCCCAACTTCTCCAGTGAACCAAGAAAGTCTGCACCACGACGAACGGGGGATTTTACCCCGATTTTACACAGGAAACTTGAGATAAAACGGTGAAATCGCCGGGCGTGCCAAGCTGCGACTGAAGCCCAGTAATATTTCCGTCACCATTGTTGCAAGCAAGTCAGTGCCAACTAAATTCTCCACGTCCCGAGGTCCACCCGAGAGAGAATATTGATCCTCCCGATGACAATTAATTACGTCCCCGGGACGACGGGACGTCGTTAATTTTAATCCCTGCTCTGGGGTGCTGCTGTGGTGCTGCTGTAGCCTACATGTGGTGCTGCTGTGGTGCTGCTGTAGCCTACAGGTGGTGCTGCTGTAGCCTACAGGTGGTGCTGCTGTGGTGCTGCTGTAGCCTACAGGTGGTGCTGCTGTGATCTACAGGTGGTGCTGCTGTGGTGCTGCTGTAGCCTACAGGTGGTGCTGCTGTGATCTACAGGTGGTGCTGCTGTGGTCTACAGGTGGTTCTAATGGGGTCAACAGGCGGTGCTGCTGGGGTGCTGCTGTGGTCTAGAGGTGGTGCTGCTGTGGTCTAGAGGTGGTGCTACTGTGGTCTAGAGGTGGTGCTACTGTGGTCTAGAGGTGGTGCTGCTGTGGTCTAGAGGTGGTGCTACTGTGGTCTACAGGTGGTGCTGCTTTGGTCTAAAGGTGGTGTTGCTGTGGTCTAAAGGTGGAATTGTTGTGGTCTAAAGGTGTTGCTGCTGTGGGCTACAGGTGTTGCTGCTGGGGTGCTGCTGTGATCTACAGGTGGTGCTGCTGTGATCTATAGGTGGTGCTGCTTTGGTCTACAGGTGGTGCTGCTGTGGTCTACAGGTGGGGCTGCTGTGGTGCTACAGTGGGTCTTGTGGGAGGTCTTTTGTCCTATTCTTGTCATATACAGGGAAACAAGAATCCCTGTCCCATCAACCACTTGGTTCATTTATTATTCTGTGTGTTGCGTTTAGCACTAACTGAACATTTAAATATTATTTCCCCATATACTTTGAGCTACAACCATATGATTAATGTGTAGCTTAAATCTCTACGGTCTGCTGGCAGAATGGTCAGGTCTTTAAAGTTTGACATTGAGATAACGATGGCTTGTGCTTATCTCTATCTTCTGATAGAGATAAGATCAAAGCTCTGCCTTTCAGCAGTGCACCATGATGCAACACCTGTCTGAGCTAACCTCCTCTGGTAGTACAATGCAGCCACTTCTGACTCCCGTCAAATACTAAAGCCAAATTCCGACATTGGTTGTGGCAAACGCAATGCAATTTGTTTAGCAGACTGACGCAACTTCCAATGAAAACCTTGTGCATAGAGGCGGAGTCCACTTGTTGGTCCGACATGTGTCCAACACCCTGTTTCTCTGGAAGGCTGTTGGCTTCTACAATCTCCGAGAGTACGAGAGTAATCCTGAAGGGTCAGGAAAATTGCCAGTTCACATTTCCCGGAATATCAATCCTTGCTCCTGTTCTCTTGCCAGAATGCCAGGTAAGACTGCATGTGTGAAAGGGGTGCTAAAAAGACAAAACGTGCATGTGTTCATACACTCAATCTTCGGTCAACCCCTCCATCTCAGTCCACAATCTCTCTGGCGGAGCAGAAAAGCTACAACACAGACACACACATAGCAGAGGACTCCTCAGCAGTGGGAGAAGGATCTGATGAGTGATGTATGTCTGTGTGTGTGTGTGTGTGTGTGTGTGTGTGTGTGTGTGTGTGTGTGTGTGTGTGTGTGTGTGTGTGTGTGTGTGTGTGTGTGTGTGTGTGTGAGGGGGGGGGCAAGGGCCTTCATGCCAGCTATGGGCCCTGACACAAAAAATGGGATACATGTGCAGCAGGCTGACATAAACGTATGCACTACTACACACACAGAAACAAACAAACAAGCGGATGCGCGTGTGGGCGTTTTTTAGGTGTCTGCTCCTATCATCCAGAACGGTAATGTTATTTTGATTTGAGAACGCTTCGCGCGGTTTGACTGGTAGAGATGCTCCGACCACAGAGTCATGTCAGTTCATTCCAGTGCAGCTGTTTTGAACAACACTCAAAATGTAGTCTTTTCTTTCTAAAGCGAGGCCGTAACTATTGTTATGGACACCCTCTACCCCCACTCTGTCCACCTCACCCCCTCTCTGTCCCCATCCCTCTAGCCATCTCTCTCTCTCCCCCATCCCTATCCCCCTCTCTCCCCCATCCCTCTCTCTCTCTCCCTCCTCTTAAGTCCTCAGTACTCCTTTCTTCACTCTTTAAAGAGGGGCCCAAGCTGTGAAGTTTAATAATGGTCACTTGCTGCCCCCCCCCCCCCGCTCTCACTCTGAGGCACATGACACAAGGAGCTTCCCAGTGGCCATGGCAACCGTCGCAGTGCGTGCCGGGAGCCTTCTTGTGGCGGGAAGAGTTGTGATGAAGCAGCGAGTTAAGTCTTTAGAGAAGGGGAGGGGGGGTTGGGGGACCCCTGGTCATATCAAGACCCCCCAACACCCCGTCAAGAAGAGTGGCCTGGATTATATCAGCACGTTGAGGCCTACACAAACATGAAAGAGGAGACCCCCCCCCCCTCCAGGAGAGAAGCCCCCCCCACCCCCCACGCTGCACCCAACACGCCTCCTTTTTTATTTCCCTTTGTCCTCTGGAATTGTTTAGTGTGTGTGACGACATCTCAGAACAGAGGGTTGGACCTCACAGAGGAAGGGTTAGCATCGCAACACAAAAAACTCACATCCAGGGGACTAGGTTGAAGTTAAGATGAGTCTCCTCTTTGGTGACCACATCCATTAACCACTAACTCATGTAAAGGGACTAGGTTAAAGTTAAGATAAGTCTTCTCTTTGGTGACCACATCCATTAACCACTAACTCATATAAACAGACTATGTTAATGTTAAAATAAGTCTCCTCTTTGGTTTACTCTTGAATTGTACTTCAGAACACATGTAGAGTGACTTCCAAACAAGGACACAGCATATATGGCCACACATTTTTTTCAAGCAACGCAAATTAAATATTGATTTAAACAGACTCAAAATTGCCACGCAACCGACCGTAGAAGGAGGAGGTAAAATGTTCAATCTAATATCAAGTTTTTCTTTGATTCTACAAAAGAAAAAAATCCCTCTTGTGCTAGTGAGAATAAAGAGGGTGCTTACAAATCTCAAATAAAATAAACCATTGTAAATCAAACTTGTATAAAGACTGGCAGAAATCTAACAAAGCAACACTGCGGGAATGACAGAAAGCCGATTTTTTTCTCTCCCATCACTGTCCCCCACTCTGTCAGCTGGTGGCAGTGACTATTGAACGAGGCACCACAGCCAGAGAGGGAGATTTTAACCCCAAGATCAGACACATTTTAAATGAAATATTTTGTATAAATCCATTAAACCGGTAGCCCGTCCTTAAGTTTTATTGGCCGTGTTCTGTAAATATTCTAGAACACTCGGGGTGCTCCGGCGGGAGTCCTGGAGCTCTATATCTCAATGATATCATACTTTACATAGATATCTATATTGTATAATATATATTATCACGGCCAAAAGATGTGTGCGCCTCCAGACGATATTATGAATCTCAAACGACTGCGTCTGGTTCTCCGACGTCTCTAGGTCTTCTAGGTCTTCCACATCAATTTGAAGTAGACTGAACCGCGTCATGGAAGGAGAAAGGGATTGTTGCCCGCGATTGTCTCCCCCGGAGCCCCGCTGCCGAGGCACCACCGCCTCGGCGCTGTCCGCTGCCGAGGTACCACCGCCCCGCAGAGGTGGTGCTTCGCGTCGGTGTTGCCTCGCAGTAGCGGGCGGCGGGGCTCCTCTATGGGAACTCATATTAATGTTAGAAAACCTCATAAAGTGCGATTTTCATGCCATGGGACCTTTAAAATACACACTCATGAAAAGAATGATAAACGTGAAATCGCAAAAAACACACACAAACACACTTTGTTCCACAATGTACAAATGTTCACAATGTATGCCGTTTTCAACAGTGATCCTGTATGAAAACTGGGCTTGCGGAATCGCACCGTACTGGCACAGTGTTGGCCTCTGTGTGACCTATAACTTTGTGTCTGCTTGTGCAGGAACAGCTAACATGGCCGCAGGCGTACTGCCAGTCGCCTTCCACATCACACTCATCTGTCTGCTGGCCCATCTCCCTCGCTTTCATGCACATGGCACACACACACACACACACACACACACACACACACACACACACACACACACACACACACACACACACACACACACACACACACACACACACACACACACACACACACACGGCTGTTTGCTCCCCCAGTATCAGCCCGGGGCCACGGGGGCAAAGACGAGCTCGCACAGCAAACCCATTCCCGCTACGACGCAGTGGGGAGACGTCTGGCCGTCTGTCGTGTGTGGGTGTGTGCACATGTGAAAAGAGAAAGCGTTTCCCATAGAGGAAGCTAACTCTGAGGGGCAGGGTGCTCAGGGCACATTATTTTATTACAAAGCTTTGTTTTCAGCAGGTTGTGCAGAGGACTCCTTTAGAAATGTTGCGTTGCCGGTGCCGGGAAATCAAAGCTCTTATATGAGCAGGTCTGTAGCAATAGGGACGCACCTCCCACAAACTCACCGACACCTGCAGAACTCCAGAGGTTCAGAGAAAAGTTGTTCAGGAGAAGTGACTCCACGTGATCGTATTCATGTGAGACAGAGTCACGGCCCTAACCCTATTAGGCTGTGTTGGAGGAACATCATCCTGACAATGACATCTGACTTAAACCATTGGTCTGAAACTGTCCTGGAGAGGCGAGGACACCATGGCCGCTCTACACATCACCTCAGCTTTCATAACATCCCTTTCCTCCTCCTCTTCAGAATCAAAGCCCTCTTCAGTTGTTACACAACTCCCCCCCCCGATAATTAAACTCCACCATGTGCTGGTTGAGGGGATTGATGTCAGAGGGGAAGCCCGGAACAATGCATCGCGGGAATGGTAAAAATGGGTGGTGGTGGTGGTGGCATGCCTGGGCCCCATGTGGCTAGCAGGACTAGCATTTACGCGAATGAAATGATAGGATATATCAAGCGGGCACGCCCATAGAGACCCCAGCCGGCCGGGGCCAACATTGAAGGGCCATGTCATGATGTTCCAGACAAGTGCCAAGGACTGTGGTGGATGGTGTGGGGAGGAGAGAGGGGGGAAGGTTTGGAGGGTGGGGGTGTATGGTGTGGTGAGGAGAGAGGAGAGAGGGGGATGGGGGTGGGGATGGTGGGTGTGTATGGGGCAGATCTCCTAGATGGGGGTTTCAAGGAATGCTGGTTTTAATTACCAGGTCAAATGTAATGTTATTTACGAGCAAAGAGTCTGCACTTGCACGGCATGAATATTGAATATAATCATGTCAAATACTAAGTTGAAATAAATAACCATAGCAGATTGTAGATATGTGAAAGTTGAGCAGATATTGCAAGAAGAACTGAGGATTTTGTTAAGGCCTATTATTTTCCAAAAAACACGAAGGTGACTCATATGTTGCCAAAACCTTTTTCATGTGCGAAGGCTCAGTCCAACACCGGTGATCACAGATCAGTCCGACACAGGTAAACACAGCTCAGTAGAACACTCTGGATCACTGCTCAATAGAACACACTGGATCACAGCTCAATATAACACACTGGATCACAGCTATATAGAACACAGAGGCTCACAGCTTAGTAGAACACACTGGATCACAGCTCAGACCCATAGTGGATCACAGCTCCATAGAATACCCCTTGGATCACAGCTCACAACACAAACTGGATCACAGCTCAGTAGAATACCCCTTAGATCACAGCTCAGTAGAACACACTGGATAACAGCTCACAACACACACTGGATCACAGCCCAGTAGAACACACTAAATCACAGCTCAGAACCAATAGTGGATCACAACTCAGTACAACCCAGGGGATCTCAACACGCTCTCGGTGCTCCGGAACCTGGGCAATGAAATCCCAGTGTGCCGCACAGGAGGCAGCACTGGAGGTCAAGGGTCAACAGCCTTGCGGCTCTCACAGGAACCAGAGAGGAAGGAGAGGAAAAAACTGTGTACATATAAGTGAACCGCCAGCACTTTGGAGTGCTTCCTTTGGTCTTCAGAGAACTGCTTCCACCCGCATCCTCTTCCCCATTCTCTCCTACCCCCATCCAGGACTTTCTTCTACATGAAGTTAAAAGTAAACATATACATAAGGAGAATGTATAGTAAAGTATAATTTATTACTTTAATCCAAAAGACTAAGAATAGAACATTGTTGGGACCATAAGATAGTTAGGATATAATGTAGAATAGACAGCTTCAACTGTGCCATGTATGTTTACATGGAAATTCTTTGAAGTGTATATTAAATCACAATCCTTTTTCTGTTAAAAACTGAAGATTGGGGGGGGGGGGGGGGGGGGGGGTCAGATGCTTCTGTTATCAGAGTGGCCATTAGAATCCATCCACAACCTCTGTGGGAGCCGTCTGTTGTCTAGTTTGTGGTATAAATAGATTTCAGAATGTATTTGGAAGTTGGCCCCCATTAATGGACTAGAATTGGACAATTTGGACAGGGGAGATGAGTGTACCTCCTCTGGGCCGTACCAAGTGTAATTAGAGGACCCATTGTTGCATCAGAACAGTATGATGGCATGGGTTCAGCACACAGCTGGGGTTTCTGAATACTCAGCCGGTTCATATTAGAACTCCAAGTAAACAGGGATTAAGATCTGGTGCTCACTGGAATATGGTAATGGAGTGGACCCAGACTGACCAAACAAGGCCCCTCTCACGCATTATCGGTGGCACTAGGGGCAACAGAATGGGATAGGCGCTTCGGTTCATCTTGGGGCCTTGGGGTCTGGGTGGTAGGGGGGGGGACTGTTTAGGGAATGGGTGAGGCAATAGGAGGCGTGTGGCCAGAACAGACCAGAGAGTGGGCAGACCAGACCAGACCAGACCAGTGGGTGGTCAGACCAGACCAGACCAGACCAGACCAGGCAAGGCAAGGCCAGACCCAGCCGGGAGAAGCCCATGAGAGCTGGCAGCCAAAGGGGCTATTGAACTATTGGGTCTTGATTTGACAAGTGTGATGGCACAGGGGTATGGTGACTCGCTAAGACCATGCCACCAACTGTAGTTCGGAGGGTCCAGCTGTTGGTGAAGTCCTAGAGTGAGAATTTGACATAGAGGCAACAATGGCCTTTTCAGCTTCTAATTATAGCCCAAACCTGCTGGCCTGGAGAAGCCCTGGTTGGAGGGGCTAGTCTGGGCTGTCACAGCTTCAAGCAGGAACATGAACAGAGTCTAGGAACATGAACAGAGTCCAGGAACATGAACAGAGTCTAGGAACATGAGCAGAGTCTAGGAACATGAACAGAGCCCATCATGCCACAGAGCCCCAATGAGTAGCACCTTATAAAATATCCACACTGAACTCCATAATGGTACAATGATAGAGGTCAGATTGATTCATGGAGCGTTCTGTCACAACAAGTGCGTGTACAACCCTCAAGAGGGTTCTGGGTGACATTCCGCCACCTGGCCAGGCTGTAGGTTAGTTAACTGTAGGTTAGATGCCTACTGGTTAAGTGCCTACAGGAAAGATACCTTTAGCTCTCCCTGAGCAGCACGCCCAACTTACACAAGCTCCTGAACGACAGTTGGAGGAACTTCAATGAGTATTTGTAAATCCCATTGAAACTGAAACCAGTCCGGAAATGGAAACTGACAGGGGGCTGTTTGTTTTTGGTTGTAGTCTTTTCACTCTGTTCTCTGTATCAACCCTAGTTCTAGAACCGAGCGAAAAGACTACAACCAGCCCCCCTTTCTGTTTCCGGTCAACGAGTATTGAGTCTTCCAACAGAAATCAATGGATTTACAAAATGCCAAATAAAACACAGAAGAAATCTTATTTCGCTATGATACTTATTTTTATAGATGTTAAAAAGAAGAAGGAATAATGCCTCAGATTTAGAGCTGTGTTGAAAAAATCGATTTTCCGATTTTTTATCGATTCGCATATTAATGACCGATTATCGATTCGTACGTCCAAAGATCGATTTTTTTTTTTTTTTTCAGTTTCAGTACTTCTCAGTTTATTAAGTGTGAGCAGTTTTAAAATAAAAATGCTTTTGGTAGCAACCGCTTTTGGGTGAATTCTTAATTATTTTCAAGCATAATAATAATGCACTGGTTAGTGTCCCAGTAGGAATCCACTGTTGCAGATATAGTCACCTCAATGATGTCCTCCATTTATTGTCCTGAATTATCTTTCTTGAAGGTAGATTGACCCTTAACCTTTTCATCAGTCTTCCACCCATCAGTAACTACCAATACTTGTTGAGTTGTTAAGATTTGCTGTTTAATATTGATATAATACTAGTTTTAATATGTTGCTTCTCTACACAGTCATGAAGTGAAGGAAACGGTTCAAATACATTTTTCATTTTTAATAACATTAACCCCCGGATCGAATCGAAATCGGATCAAAAATCAGATCAAAATCGGATCGAATCGGATGGAATCTGAGAAAATCTGAAAAAATCGACTCTGAATCTTAAAAATCGGAATCGAATCGATGCTTGAAATTTGAATCGAAACCCAGCTCTACTCAGATTGTACTTTATTTTGTTTTAAAATATTGTTAGATTTTATTTATACATTGGAGGGACATCTTGAGTTAAGTTTTTATTTTATGTGGACACATGCTATTTCTATTTTATTTACTATCCATGTTTAAAAAAAGAAGGAATACTGCCTCAGTTTGCACTTTATATTGTTTGCCACTGTACTGTTTTGTAATGTTATACTGTAGTGGTTTATTTTTACTCATTACTTCAAGGCTACATGCCAGTGCCACTGTTTTTTGTAATGTTTTTAATAAATTAGTGTATGTTGAAGAACATGGGATTTATTGCCTTGTTTTTGCTTCTTACAGTGGTATCGACTACTAGATGTCTGATATCGTGAAATCCCTAGTCTGTATGACATAAGGCCACCTTCAATCTGAAATGGCTGCTCTCTTTCTGTCACTGAGCTTATCCAGAAGAAAATGAGAGGCCATCGCCTCCACACCCCCATTACCCTGGGAGAGTTGGAACATTCAATTATAAGGAAAGCTTAATTAAGGCATGATAAATATCACTGTGGGCTCCAGAGGAGTGTGAATAATAAGGAGAACAAGTGGGGAGGGGAGGAAACACAAGTGTTTTTGGTTTCCCCCCTCATTCTACCCGACCTAGTCGGCAAGGATCTGCTTGGAGCCAACTGAATATTCCAGACCAGTGAGACCGTGAGAGAGATTTAAAAGTTTTTTTGAAGTGCCTTCAGTGTCAGTTCATGTCAGAGGACAACATTCCCCCGTGTTGAGGTGTGGTGTTTTAATGTGTGGCACGTTTAAAAAAAAGTTTGTTTACCTTTCCCAGCACGGTGAGACAGCTCGGGTCCAGCTCGGGTTGCTCCAGCTTCACCACTCCTACCCATCCATACTCATAGAGGTCCTCATCATCATTGTTGTTACACAGTCCCAGGGGATGCATCTGGAGGGAGGAGAAACAAACTGTCAGTGTTGTCATATGGTGATATAGAACAGGTGCATGGAGATACACAACTCCTTGAACTTGACTTAAGAATAGTCAAACAAAAACAAGTCAGAAATGTCGACCCCCAATTTCCTTTGATATAAAAAAAGACAGACACAGGATTATAGTCAAGGGATTGGTCGGCTGCCATGAGATGACTGGCATTCACCAGAATTGAGGAATCACACATACTTTCCCCTACAGGGTAGTGTCCTTGGGCAACTTGTAGCACATTTCCACCGGAGGCTGCGGGTCGGCTCAGTCTGAACTGGGAGGAGTTGTTCGCGAACCGTTTGTTCGTTCAACCTGGGTTCCGGTAGTGGTAAATCGCATCATGGAATGCATCATGGAATGCATCATGGAATGCACGCCATTGCACGGTTCTCAGCTGAGTCAGTCAGACTCAGTGCTATCGGAAACTTGACTGAACGAATGAACGAACGAACGATTCGCAAACGACTCCTCTTGGCGAACTGACTCACGCGAACTGGGTCACGGAAACTAATCATTAAATCCACCACTAGTGTTCACTCCCTTGAGTGACGTAACGTAACAGCCAATCAGCGTTCCCTGCAGTTCCCTGCCACCCGTTCCCTGCCTTGCAGTCCGGAGTGAACCACGGCATAGAGAGGGAGAGAAAGTGATTGTTGCAGTTTGTGACTCCGGGAGCTCTATATATAATAGTATATAATATAATATAATATTATGGATAATATCACGGCCAAAAGCTGTCTACGCCTCTTAATGGCCATAGTGGGAGGAGCTCTCGTGGGGATTGGGCTTTGCGGGGTATGTTGTAGTTACCGGCATTGCTGTGGTTACCGGTCTTGTGTGTTCCAACGGCTTATTAGCCGTGGTATCTAATAAATCGCTGTCTAATCAATACTTTATTCATTGCCTCTTCCATGGTCATTACAGTATTATGAATAGACTGCGTCCGGTTTTCCAACGTTTCTTCCTCTTCCACAACAGGTAAAACATGCACTGGTGGTTATCTCGGCCATGGTTGAGAATGAATTGGCATGAAGCACTGTTGGTGGGCAAAAGATGTGCCGCGACAAATTCGGCTGATAAAACTTGCACAGTGACAGATTATGATTGTCGCACGACAAAACTTGGGCGACCACGCGAACAGGTGACAACTGTGTCTTTTGGTGTGAACGCAGCTTAATGTAGCTTCCCCGGATGGTCCCATGAAGTGAAATGAAGTGTAGGGATCGACCGATAGGATTTTTTAGGGCCGATTCAGATACCGTTTATTTTCATCAGCCTTAGCTGATGATGGGCTGCAGATTTTCTTGAGACGATATTTGGAGCCGATACTGCTTTTGCTCCCTCAATGTACATCATAAAAACGACACAATGATGATTACAAGTGTTACAAGTCTCAATTTAAAAAAGGAACATTTATTGAACTGTGTCTTTAAATCATGCCGGGAAAAAAACATAGGCGAACGCAGCAGCCACGCATCAGCCGATGCAATACACCTAAAAAATGCATTAGCGTCCTCCGTCAGTTGCGGCTAAAACTGGAAGGATCTAAACATACAATAGAGTATTCTACCCTTATCAGCATGAAGTTGTGAATCGGCCTTTGAAATAAAGATTGAGCTTATTATTACTTAAAGGTTGGGTATGGGATTTGCGAAACGACAGCAGATTTTGAAAATACGCAACTCAAATGGTCCTACCCCCTCTACTTCAACGCTGACTCTGAATCCACCCATTCCAAGTACATGGACGCGCAATCATGCACGAGCGCGAACACAGATGCGCGAGAGCGAGCCAGGCCAGCTAGGTTGGAGTTTAGGGTTGTCTTCTAGTGCTAGGTCCAAATGTTGATTAGCTAGTTAGCTAGCTCCAGTAGCTACTGCAGGATAACAACAAACAGAAGCTTGCTGTGGGTCACAAGCTTTGAGTATGTGCATGAAGGGGTCACAAGCGGGGAGGGGGGAGGGGGGAGTGCAGTACAACCGTTTGATTGACGTACTTACTGTCCAATCCCACTCGGTGGTTCTGGAAATCATTGGCTGGAGTTTTTCGAGCCCTGCCTGTTCCACAGATTATTGACTTGTTTAATTTTCATGTCAGTACTTCTAACTCAGTGGCTGTAAGTGGGTTATGATAAGGATTTCAAATAATTTTGCAAAAATTGCCAAAAAAGAGAATTCCATACCCAACCTTTAAGAAAGAATTGCTAAAACCCACGGTAAATTCCCAGGAATTCCATTTGATTCCATGCTGTTACATGTAACCTGAACAGGCAGCCCGCTGCATTGCATCTCAATGATGAAAATGGGAACAGAGACTTGCCTTTGAGTTTTCCGATAAGCTTTGTTGAGATCGTCAAAATTTCCTTTAACAAGCAATGATCAGTGATTACTTGTAAACCACAAGGAGTAATTTTACTAATGCGACTTCACACAATCAAAACAACTGTGTCTTTCCACAGTTATGAGGAGGATGAGCGGTCCCAGCCTTTGTTATCATCCATTTTATACCTAACCCTGCTGTGTTCATGCAGCTTCAAAAGGCCTGCAGGGACACTTGAGAGGCTATATCTTGTGTTTATTAGGACTATATTACAGCTGACAAAGAAAACAACCCTTCTTAAAATCAATGTATCTTAAATCTTGCTTCTCGTCTCCATTCCAGTGCCAGGTCTGAGGGAGACGTCATATGAAGATGGTTTTCAGATCAGAGGGCGTCAAAAGCCTCAGTTATTGTAGCGGCATGTTATCCATAGCAAAAGTATGAGTCATGGATCTGAGTTGAATGACAAACAAATAAATGCAAAGCAGCAGAGTCTAAATGAATAAATAAAGCGAATGAAAGCAGCAGCTCTAGCCGGCAGTGTAAACCAACAATCGGTCGTAATAAAAACCTTTATGTACACCTGGTTGGCATTACTAGGGCAACCCCATGCCCTCGGACTCGGAAACCATGACCCCAGATACCCTTCACCTCTCCCCACCTTTGTACCACACTTTACCACTGTGGGAAGCAAGCATAGGTGTGGTGGAAGCACCTCAGAGCACCCAGTCGCCCAGCAGCATAGACCAAAGGGGATCATGCATTACATATACATTTAGGGCTTTTAGGAGACGCTTTTATCCAAAGCGACTTACAACCATTCATAGACACATTCAGACACTGATAGTGGAGTCAACAATGCAGGGCGACAGCCAGATCGTCAGGAGCAGTCAGGGTGAGGTGTCTTGCTCAGGAACACCTCGACACTCTTCTAGGAGGATTGTTATTAGAATAAAACAGTTCTCCCCCTCTGTCCCTCTCTCTCCCTTCCCTCCCTCTCCCTCCTCTCTACGTACGGAGGGTCCAGGCAGGGCAGAGCTGGTTGCTGTGTGTGGCTGACCCCTCTCCTGCTTGTCTAACAGCTTGAAGGACTGAGGGGAGCCCCGCCTGGCCCTGGGTCCTGAACACTGGCCCATTGTGCCTCTCTCCCACTCCAGAGGGATGGGGCCGTCCTCTCTCCCCCTCCAGAGGGACGGGCCGTCCTCTCTCCCCCTCCAGAGGGACAGGGTTGTCCTCTCTCCCCCTCTAGAGGGACGGGCCGTTCTCTCTCCCCCTCCAGAGGGACGGGCCGTCCTCTCTCCCCCTCCAGAGGGACGGGGTTGTCCTCTCTCCCCTTCCAGAGGGACGGGCCGTCCTCTCTCCCCTTCCAGAGGGACGGGCCGTCCTCTCTCCCCTTCCAGAGGGACAGGCCGTCCTCTCGGCACCGGGTCTTTATTCTAGAAGATGTTGATGTGATCCTCTACAATGATCATCATCATCATCTACTTTTCTCTATTCTCTTTAAGGTTTTGGTTTCCAGGGAATGGTAGTCTGAACATCTAACCCTGGAAAGAGGCAATGGGCAACCGAGCTGGAGAAAAGCGATAAATAAACTAAAAGTGTAAGATCGGGTCCCAGAGAATTGGGTCACAGATTCTGTAGCTGGGCTTGGCAGTGAGACGGGGGCATGTACACAAAAGGCGCACACAAACACACACACACACACACACACACACACACACACACACACACACACACACACACACACACACACACACACACACACCTCAACATGTAGGCCGAAGTGCTGAAGCTCTGAGTGGGCAGAGCTTCAGCTCTGCCCACTCAGAGCACCAGACCTATCCTGCTCCATGCCCACGGCCCCGGTGGAGCAGCAGCCATTCCCAGGGCCACAAGGGGGCAGCTTCCTGGGTCTATGCCCTTCCCGTTGGCCCCGGGGGAGGCAGGCTTTCGCATGGGTATCCCCTTACACGGCCACTCTCTCAATGAAATCATGGCCGGGATTTGAATTCCACCCGTCACTCAAGTGGACCCCTGCCACACATGAACACACACACACCAACACACGCCTCAACAGTAGCTCTGACGTGTTTTGGAAAAGTTCCAAAAACAATTAATTTCAAGATTGGTTCTTTAACTCTTTCCTCATATTAATCACAACATGTCTATATAAAACTTATCAGTAACATGTATATAATCACTAATTCTCAGTCACAACACATCTAGAAACACAGCTAGAATCGCAACAAATATTATTTTTGAATAAAAACAAATCAAAAACAACTATGAGTACATTTAAAATCCCCCCACCTCCTGGGAATGAGCCAGAGGGTAGGAGGGAGGGATTGTAATGGATAAAAACTGGAGGGCACCTTCTACTGCAGAGACCCCTCCCCCCCATGGGGCACAGCTCTCAAGAGAAATCAAAATGCAAGTCACACCATCAGCACCATTCTTCGTGTCCGTGACACATTTCACTGAACCTTTGATCATCCAGCAACCACTTCTCAAACACCCCTCCCACCACGCCCCCCCGGCCCAATTCTCCACCTCCTGCTCCGCCTCTAGGCCTCCACATGAATGCTACGCCCAGTAAGGAGGCCTTCCCCCCACCTCTCCACCCCTTAGAAGTTTTCTGTTGAACTGAATTCACCCCACTCCCTTAACCCCTGTATGCGCCATCAACTGTGTGTGTGTGTGTGTGTGTGTGTGTGTGTGTGTGTGTGTGTGTGTGTAAAGTATATAGTTGACAAAGTGAAAGTAGGTATAAAACTAGTAAAATGTGTTTCCTGTTGTGTTCCATGATCTTCACAAGCTTGATGCCACAAAGGAAAGTGAAAGTCAATCATATTTTTGTAGTATTTATGAGAAATCAGACTTTGAAAATGTCCTATTTGCACAGTAAGGAATTTAAACCCATCAAAAATTTGCCAAACCCCATATTTGCACATACTGAGAGTTGTGGGTTTCTGCAACATGGCGCTTTCAAAACGAGGTACACCATTGCATTATGGGTACTCCAGTGCAGGATACATCAGAATGGCAGTGTAAGCATTTCCGAGAGGCACGAAAAGAAGCTGATCCATTTGGTTCCAACCGACCCTCCGTAGTGACAGTGATACCTTCCCATGCATGACATGCTCCAGGGACAGCATCAGACCAGCGCAGTGTGGCCGCACGCCGGGGCCACATGCAGGGATGGCAGGCGTGACACAGGAGACTCCGGCGAGCGGGAACTGCATGGAGGTCAAAGTGACCACTCCATCGTAGGCAGCATGGGAAGGAGAGAGTGTGCGTGTGGGAGGCTAGGGGAAGAACGAGTGTGTTTGATGGGGTATTTTCAGCTGCGCCTTGCTTCATGGTAACACCGAACAGAGCAGGTTGCTTTCCGGTTCCTGCAAGGGCTTTTTGTGGGGCAGGAGAGCTGGCACCAGTTTCACACACACTCAAAAACTAGACGAGGAAGAGAGGCCTGGGCACCATGCCAGCCACCCGACCCCCCCACCCACCTGTGTTTGCAGCGTTGTGTGTGTGTGTGTGTGTGTGTGTGTGTGTTTGCAGTGGTCTGTGTTTGTGTGTGTGTTTGCAGCGGTGTGTGTGCGTGTTGGCAGCGGTGTGTGTGTGTGTGTGTGTGTGTGTAGCGGTGTTTGTGTGCGTGTAGCGGTGTTTGTGTGTGTGTGTAGCGGTGTTTGTATGCGTGGTCCACTGGGTGTAGCGCGTGTGTGTGTGTGTGTGTGTGTTTAGCGGTCAGCATTTAGAAGGCGCCCAGTGCACATGTATGTAAATACTTGTGCGAGTTGCTGCGCCCAGAATATATTTTTCTTTTTAAAGAGCAACCATTCTTCCCCCCCCCCGCCCACCCCAAATGGAGGTCAGTGAATTCTTGAAGTCTTGAGTGAACACCAGCCAGTGTGTGTGTGTGTGTGTGTGTGTGTGTGTGTGTGTGTGTGTGTGTGTGTGTGTTTGTGTCATTCCCTGATGCACACACACACGCCTGAGCAGGGAGCGCATGGTTGCCTCCCCCCCCCCCCCCCACCCCCGCGCTGCCAACTCGCTCTGCCATCACGCACACACTTCCTGCTCTGTGTGGCGGCCGGCGGAGGATGAAAAGCGTGTATGCGTGTGTAAATGATATGTACGCCCCTGTGCTGGCACCTGAGCGTTCAACAATCTAAAAGGAGAATCACAATTCAAAGTGTGTGGGAATGGAAAACACACACACACACACACACACACACACACACACACACACACACACACACACACACACACACACACACACACACACACACACACACAGTCTTAACAGTTGGACATAAATACCTGTTGCTTCCAGATATATTTACAGAGGGTGAAACCAACCCCAACAAAATGGCTACGGCACAGGGCAGTCAGGGATCAGTGAACATTCGCAGACCTCCACGGAGGGTGGAAAAAATAAAAAAACCTTCCTCTAATGCAGCTTGTGTGAGTTATCTGTGAAACTGAAATGTGAGCAATTGACACAACTGGTAGGGGTAACACCTTCTGCACTCTTACAGGTTCCCTTCACGTGCATCAGGGAGACAAGCCGTTTGGAGACGTGTCATCAGTAAATGAACAAACTAGCCATGTACAACATGAATACAAAAGCTCTCCCTTTCCCGGTACTACAAATAACTTGAAAGCAGACTGGCAGCCTTGAGTTGAGCGAGAACAGGATCACGTTACAGAGCAGCAGCTGGAGGGGCCATACAGGTGGAGCCTGATCCTACCACACACACACACACACACACACACACACACACACACACACACACACACACACACACACACACACACACACACACACACACACACACACACACACACACACACACTGGTAACACTATCCCTGTAAAGCGATCCCTCCGCTTCTCCCTTCAAATAATGTCAACTTCCTCCCCTTTGTGTCCAGCAGCCCGGGCTGTAGCAACAATTAGCCCAGTCACTTGTGTTTGGTGGTGGCCATCTTGGATTTGGTGGGTCTTGCCCCGATTTCACATAGGGTGAAATGTCGGAACTCTACCAACGTTTAGAGTTGAGAGGGGTTGCGTTTTGTTGTTTCTAGTGCAGTTCTTTTGGTAATATAAATAAATAAACCTAAACAAAGCTGAAACTCATACATTGTTTTAAAGGAGATTCAGACCAGGGCGACTCAGGAGGCAGAGAGGTGGTATCAAGGGACACTCGGACAGGGAGTCGCTTGAAGAAGGGGGGGGCCGGATGGGTCCTGGTCTGTCATGTGATGATTTCAGCTTCAGTGCGGACATGCAAAGATACGAGGAAAGACAAAAAAAAGGTATCACCTCCAAGCCATCGTCATAGCAAACACATGTGGGTGTTTGCGCGGGCCGGGGAGATGTGGTGTCATGTGAAGGCCCTGAGATGCAGCAAGTGCCCTGAGACGCAGCACAAGGGCCCTGAGACGCAGCACAAGGGCTCTGAGACGCAGCACAAGGGCTCTGAGACGCAGCACAAGGCCCTGGGACGCAGCAGGGGCGCTGAGATGCAGTACAAGGCCCTTAGAAACAGCACAACGCCCTGAGACACAGCACAAGGCCCTGAGACGCAGCAGGGGCCCCGAGATGCAGGACAAGGCCCTGAGACGCAGCAGGGGCCCTGAGACGCAGCATAAGGGCCCTGAAGTGTGTGTTGATGTGTGTGCGGCTGTGCGCGTGTACTTTGCACCCACAAGATGTCCTGGTTGTCACTTTCAGCTTTTCAGTCTTATAAATGCGGAGGAACATGAACAAAAGGTGCGGCCGACAATGTGCAAAGGTCAACACAGGACTGGACATCCCCCCCCCCCCCCCCCCCCCCCCCCAGGGGTGATGGGATGGAAACAAGTGACCTCCATTCAACCCCTGAAGGAGATAGCAAGGGAGCTGTGTCCCTGTGCAACGCTGGACTCAGAAGTAGAGCCACCATATTGTCTCACTCAGCGTCTGTGATTTCGTCGTCATGGAGACGTTATATATAAAAAAAACATTCAAGGAGTCAAACTGACTGTGTTACATGCTATTGTGTGTTACAGCGTAGTGTGTGAGTATCTGTGTGTTACAGCGTAGTGTGAGTTTCTGTGTTACAGCGTAGTGTGTGAGTATCTGTGTTTTTCAGCATAGTGTGTGAGTTTCTGTGTTACAGCGTAGTGTGTGAGTATCTGTGTGTTACAGCGTAGTGTGTGAGTATCTCTGTTTTATGCCGTTGTTTTATGGTGTTAAAACTGTGTGTTGCAGCATAGTCTGACTGTTAGACTATCTAACACACACACACACACACACACACACACACACACACACACACACACTACAACCTAGTTGGTGTTACAGGATAGCGTGTTACAGCGCATGATTTGTTACAGTGTAGTTTGTGTTAAGCATAGGATTTGTTACAGCGTAATGTGTGTGTGTTACAGTGTATAGTTTGTTACAGCGTAGTGTGTGTGTTATAGGTAGTGTGAGCGTTACAGTGTAGAGTTTGTTACAGAATAGTGTGTGTGTGTGTGTGTGTGTGTGTGTGTGTGTGTGTGTGTGTGTGTTACAGCGTAGTTGTTGTTACAGAGTAGTCTGTGTATGTGTCACAGCATATTGTGTGTTAAAGTGTAGTGGGTGTTACAGAGTAGTATGTGTGTGTCACAGCATAGTGTGTGTTAAAGTGTAGGGTGTGTTAAAGTGTAGTGTGTGTGTCACAGCATAGTGTGTGTTAAAGAGTAGTGTGCGCTACCAGCACTTCACCTCTCAAGGGTTGTCAACACACCCACACCACGTCAGTTGCAATATTAATTTGCACTTCTGAAATGGAGCATGACTAAACTAGGTTTGTTCCTCGCTCAGCAGTTCACGGGCAGTCTTGTCTCGTACAGTCTCGTCTCAATATTCCCAGAAACAACCATGGGGTCCCTAACCAGAATAGGGGCTGAAATCCCCCAATACTTCAATCTAAAGCCTCTTAACTGCTGTGCCTACTCCATCTACTATCTCATGTAGACCTGTCTTAAACATTGTTAAATTTAAAGCACACATGAAGTTATGTTAAAGAAGACGCATTGACCAGCTCTGTTTTTTGATGTCAGCGGGCCCACAAAGACACTTCAACTGACCTGTGCGCCGCGTCACCACGGCAACAAGCAGCGTTTTGGAAACGCTAAACCATAAACAATCCCTCCCCTCCACCATCTGCTCCTCTTCAGAACCCCCCCCCCCCTCCCCCCCCTCACCAACGGCCCCTTCAGATCCCCCCCCTACAAGCTTTAAACAAGCGCAACAGAACGTAATCTAACGGCGCGATGCGCCCAGATGAATGCTGCTGAGAGACACTTACTGCCCAGGGAGCCTCATACGTGGCCGGCCTCTCTCCCAGGGCTTCTCACTGTATACGTACGCATGCTTATCTGCGTGTGTGTGTCTCTGTGTGTGCATGCGTGCATGCGTGCATGTCTCTGCTTGTGCGTGTGCATGTCTCTGCGTGTGCACGTGTTTGTGTGCGTGTCTCTGCGTGTGCGTGCGGGGTTGGACAGCGCTGAGGGTCATGCTAAAAGTGGACGAGAGGGAGGAGTGGAGTCATCAACACCTCGGCTCTGAGGGGCCTTTGATGTTGCGCGCCGTCTTTGAAGGGCCCCGGGCGTGGAGGAATGCTGATCCACCCCCCCCCGGCCTCCTCCCCTCCCACCCCACCCTCCTCCACCCACAACGC
The DNA here is from genome assembly GCF_026213295.1 of Gadus chalcogrammus. Classification (NCBI taxonomy): domain Eukaryota; kingdom Metazoa; phylum Chordata; class Actinopteri; order Gadiformes; family Gadidae; genus Gadus; species Gadus chalcogrammus. Next base: position 24,075,324 of record NC_079417.1, on the reverse strand, counting down.
TCCCAGCCAGGGTTGTGGAATGTAGCTCAAGCTGCTGCCGTTCAGCCTGCTGGAAAGGAATTAGAGTACACACATACACACACACACACACACACACACACACACACACACACACACACACACACACACACACACACACACACACACACACACACACACACACACACACACAATACCCCCGCCCCGCCCACCCCCAGGCTGGACAACATGGTGGACCAGCCGTGCTCCACATTGTGGTTCTGGTGACCAGAGGGACAATGGAGCAGACTTCTTCAGGAGCCTATTTTTTCATGAACCCCCACACACGAGTCTGTGAGGGAGTGCTGAGATAAGGTGACGCGACACTTTGTTGGTCACATCTCCAATCAATGAGACATAATGATCAGCTTGTATCGGGGCAGAACCTCAGCCCGGCGTTGGTGGAAATGATTTGTGTTTGAATTGCTCCGTGGCCGCGTTGAGGCCTTGCAGAGATCAAAGGCGTGCCAGGAGAGCCACAGGCTGGCTCATTGGCTGCCCATTACAGCGAGGCTTTCAGATAATAGATGAGAGGCTGGTCTCCGGTGACGACCCCGCTGCCAAACATGCATAATGCCCGGCCGTATCAAAGCTGCCTCACAATGATAAATCACAGCGGAGGGCCCTGGATTTGTGTACCCATTCCCATCCTTTAGGTGTGTGCGCACAAGATCTTATGCGTGTGTGTTGATGGATCTGTGAGTGTGCATCACAAACACACACCGTTTTAGTGGGGCCGACTGTTCTAATCCAACCAACCCTCTAAGGGGGCTTTCAGCAAAGGTCAGGTGCATTCTGTTCACACACACACACACACACTCGCACACACACACACACACACACACACACACACACACACACACACACACACACACACACACACACACACACACACACACACACACACGTGACTTCTGCACAACAACTGCAACAACAGAAGAATCAGAGGACAAGCCTGGCTGAAAGGACTAATGAAAGCGTAATGCGAAGGCAGAGGGAATCCCATATCCACATCAAGTGTTTGTCCGAGGATAGTAATGCCGCTTTGAAATGGAGAACCTTTCTGGTTGGATCCACTGCTCTTCCTGGCTAACGACTTGAGGAGAAGACAATTCCCTTGGACCATAGAAGCCTTTGAGTGGCTCGAGTGAGAGTGCTATATTTCGTTACATTCAGTTCATCCACAACCTGTAAATGGTAAATGGACTGCATTTATACAGCGCTTTTCCAACCAGTGGCCACTAAAAGCGCTATACAATATTGCAGTGCATTCACCCATTCATGCACACATTCACACCCCGATGGCGAATTCAAACATGCAAGGCGACAGCCAGCTTGTCAGGAGCAGATAGATTGAGGCGTCTTGCTCAGGAACACCTCGACTAGCTAGGCGGATCAAACTAGCAACCTTCCGGTTACCAGACAACCAGCTGTACCTCCTTAGCCACATGCCGCCCATGTATGAATTCAGACAGGCCTGGGGTCCCTGCGTGGCCTACGGTGGCAGTCAGGCCCAGTGGCAGCCTACCGCGTGTTGACTTTGTGTAGTTAAAGGGAGGATGGAGAGAGAGTGGGGGAGAAAGGGACGAGGTAAGGGGGAGGCTTCAGACATTAGCACTAGCCTCAGGTTTCACTCCCCTCCATGTTTTCTTTAGGAAACACTTAGCAGAGCTCACAGCCACACCAAAATAAGTGCGCCATCACTTCCTGCTCTGGAGTTTGAGAGTTAAAGCCCCACTCTTTGACACACACACACACACACAGAAACCGAGAGACAGACGTACAGAGAGTAATATGGCCTCCAGCGACCTGGATGTGTGGATCATTATCATCAGTGTGCACTGACCCAATCCAGCACTGAAATCCTAGTTCACTCATTTGTCACATCACGCATAGACTACTGCAACGCCCTCCTCACCGGACTCCCCACCAAACTCATCAACAGACTGCAGATCATTCAGAACTCAGCCGCCCGGATCATCACCCGCACCAAATCATCTGACCACATCACCCCTGTCCTCATCCAACTTCACTGGCTCCCAGTACACTACCGCATCCAATACAAAACCCTACTCCTCACCTACAAAGCTCTCCACAACCTAGCCCCCAGTTACCTCTGCGACCTCCTCCAAGAATACACTCCCTCCCGCTCCCTCCGCTCAACCTCTGCTGGACTACTATGTATCCCCACATCACAACTCACAATGGGTGCCCGGTCATTCAGCTGTTCAGCACCCAGGCTCTGGAACTCTCTCCCCCCACACATAAAACAGTCAGACACCATTACAACCTTCAAGTCACAACTCAAAACTCACCTGTTCAAACTCGCACACAACGTCTAACTGATCACTGTTCTGATTGTTTGTTTGTTTTGTTTTGTCTTGTTTTTGTTTTATTTATTTATTTATTTATTTATTTATTTATTTTCCACCATGTCTTTTATTTATGATGACTATTATGCTCTGTAAGGTGACCTTGGGTGTCTTGAAAGGCGCCTCTAAATTAAATGTATTATTATTATTAAACATCCCCAGTAATGAACCCATGAAATGAAAACAGTAAACAGTGTGAGTAGGAGGTACCAGAGCACAGTGGACCAATGATCAGAGGCCTGTTTCAGGTAGCTGGTTTAACATACTCTGAGTTTAATCCTGCGCTCTGAGTTGGTTGACTCAGAGTTCAGGGTTGAAAAGCAACTCTGGGTTTTCGGTTTCAGAACAGGTGATCAGCGTTGGGTTAATCAACTCTGAGTATGTTCACTCTGGGTTGAGGGCGTGCCTGTTGACTATGAAGAGCCATCATCAATGGATCTCTGATAACATGATCAAACATGGACCAAAAGCGTAGATCCACTTACTTTTCCCCCACGGAATTGAAAATTCTAATGAACGTGTATGCCGAGCAGTTACCCATTTTAACAAAAAAAAGCAATACCGCCGCGGCAGCGAGAGCGCGAGAGAGAGCTTGGCAGGAAATAGCTGAACAAGTCAATGCGTGAGTCAAATAAATTAGTAAAATAAAATAAAATAAGAGGAAAGTTGAATATCTTCCACTTATTCAATATGTAAATTGTGTGTGTGTGTGTGTCAATTTACGCAACCCCGAGTTGCCCCACGAGGACTTGGCAGCAAATGAAGTACAAAAATATAGTTTATACAGGTAAACTAATGTTTAATTGAAATCAAATCAATTGTGCTGTTTTGCCTGCTCTACCTAATTTAACAGCTATGTTCAACATGTATTATATATTTGTATACTATATTTAAGCAGTAAATGTAAGTAGTAGGCCTACATTTCCCAGCCACCCCAACACTGCCAATATTTAATAGGATTTAGATATATTAGAAGGCTACACCTAGGCAAAATGCATTGTAAATATATATGTGTCTTCAAAATAGCGCTTACTGAATATTAGGGTAACATTTTCCTCCATGTTAGCAAATCGAAAAAATGCAGAGGCCCGGCAGACTGGAGGGGGTCCACCACCTGCAGCCCTCACAGAGGCTGAGGAGATGGCCCTCAGCCAACAGAGTATGCGTCCTGTGGCTGAGGGCATCCCTGGGGGGAGCTCCTCTGATCCCCCCCACCCCCCAGGATAGAAGTGCCTTTACAGTATAAGAGGTTGGTTATTCAAAATAATTAAATATGTACACGCAACCCAGCGCGTTGCAAATTAGATGGGGCAATATTCTGGCTCAAGTAATAATTGCACTGTCTAATCATCTTCTTCCAGTTACTGATGGCGTCATCGCCCTACTTGAACCAGATGCCCTCACCAACCTCCATGCAATTGTAACAATTCAAAAGATCCAAATTTTGGAACATAAGTTATAGGTGGGTGAGGTGCAAACTGGGATAGGCTACTGTTCCCTGCTCTAAAAACATACCCAATATAAATGACTTTTTTTTTTTGTGCTTTCAGGAAATAAAAAAATCCTCATAATAAGTAGATTGTCTTTATTAGAATATGGGCTGTGGTGGGACAAGTTATTTTGTTGAACAGTTTACTCAAAGAGTTTTACTTCAGTGAACAATGCAGACGATTATGCTGAGCATGTGCATGTAGAGAAGAACAGCTTCTGGTTAAAAGCAGTACCAGGGTCTTTTCTGCCTTGCATTCTTAAAATGAGTTTCTTGACTTGCAGCAGTTATAGGTCCGTGGTTAGTCAGCTACTCTGATCATGGGAAAGCCACAACGTTGAAGTGACTGTAGTACAGAGCGGGTGGGATGCACGGGGCGGATCATTCTGCACATGCGTTAATTGCGATAAAAAATAAATAAATAAACTTAAAGCATGCCCCCGGTGCGTTTCACAGTTAACATTGGGGCTGAGAAGGTGGTCTAAATAAATGATAGATTGCGCTGAAAAACGATAGCGCTCGTGAAGAAAATTATCAGGAAAATAAAGTATATCCAACCGGGGTCTTAATAATCGTTCCTCACGGAGATTCCTTCTGAGGATCGCAGCCTCTACGTCCACAGGCTCTCGTAGAAAAGGACATGCCATTTCTTACACTTCCTTCTGTCGGAGAGCTGCCTTCAGCCTTATAGACAACAAACTCAGAGTAGGTCTAACCACCTCCCGAGCAGGTTAGGTCCACGGCGTATGTTGCCGCAGCAACTAACTCTCGGTTGCGCTGAACCTGCTACCTGAAACGGAAAACCCAGAGTTTCCACTAACTCAGAGCGAACAAACTCGGGGTTGCCTCAAAACCAGCTACCTGAAACAGGGCTCAGAAGGAGTTTGATATTTCAGGAGGAAATAAGTAGAATAACATGAATAATCACAAACCGACAACTTCACATTGAGGGAATAATCCTTGTGGAGGAAGATACAAGGATGTCGTCGTCGTCGTCGTCGTCCCCACAACACACACACACCTCAAATGGCAGACGGGAGCTGAAGAAAGCCCTTGGAAAGCACTTCAAATGAACCGTCAACTGCTCTCACACTAGAGCTGGGTTAGATTCAAATTTCAAGAATCGATTCGATTCCGATTTTTAAGTTTCAGAATCGATTTTTTCCGATTTTCTCAGATTCCATCCGATTCGATCCGATTTTGATCTGATTTCCGATTCGATCCGATTTCGATTCGATCCGGGGGTTAATATATATTAATAATAAACAATATATGGAGGACATCATTGAGGTGACTATATCTGCAACAGTGGATTCCTACTGGGACACTAACCAGTGCATTATTATTATGCTTGAAAATAATTAAGAATTCACCCAAAAGCGGTTGCTACCTAAATCATTTTTATTTTAAATCTGCAAAAACGTAATAAACTTATAATATAATAATAAATAATAATAAATAAGAAATAATAATAAAGAGAAAAAAAAATAAAAAAATAAAAAATATATAAAATAATTTTAATTAAAAAAAATCGATCTTTGGACCAACGAATCGATAATCGGTCATTAATATGCGAATCGATTAAAAATCGGAAAATCGATTTTTTCAACACAGCTCTATCTCACACACACACACACACACACACACACACACACACACACACACACACACACACACACACACACACACACACACACACACACACACACACACCTCAAATGGCAGACGGGAGCTGAAGAAAGCCCTTGGAAAGCACTTCAAACGAACCGTCAACTGCTCTCACACACACACACACACACACACACACACACACACACACAAAATGTGTGTGTGTGTGTGTGTGTGTGTGTGTGTGTGTGTGTGTGTGTGTGTGTGTGTGTGTGTGTGTGTGTGTGTGTAGTTATTCTCATATATAAACCAACAGGTTGGCTGGACCATCAATTCAAATCTGAGATATTAACAATAGAAAGGGAGAAAACCCCGTTAAAACAGAACTTAAGAAGAGGGAGCAAAAGGAGATCCATCTGACGGACTAATCACCCAACCTGCAGAGTCCCTGGTTCACTAAAGCTAGCCCCATCCTAAACACTAGTTAGCCCAATCCTAAACACTAGCTTACCCCATCCTAAACACTAGCTAACCCCATCCTAAACACTAGCTAGCCCAATCCTAAACACTATCTATCCCCATTGTAAAGACTAGCTAGCCCAATCCTAAACACTAGCTAGCCTAATCCTAAACACTAGCTAGTCCAATCCTAAACACTAGCTAGCCATATCCTAAACACTAGCTAGCCCAATCCTAAACACTGACTAGCCCAATCCTAAGAACTAGCTGACCCCATCCTAAACACTAGCTAGCCCCATCCTAAACACTAGCTAGCCCAATCCTAAACACAAGCTAGCCCAATTCTAAACACTAGCTAGCCCCATCCTAAACACGAGCTAGCCCAATCCTAAACACTAGCTAGCCCAATCCTAAACACTGACTAGCCCCATCGTAAAATCTAGCTGACCCCATCCTAAACTCTAGCTAGCCCCATCCTAAACACTAGCTAGCCCCATCCTAAAAACTAGCAAGCCCAATCCGAAACACTAGCTAGCCCAATCCTAAACACAAGCTAGCCCAATTCTAAACACTAGCAAGCCCCATCCTAAACACTAGCCCTCTATGGGACCTGTTATGAATCTGAAGGCGTCTCTCCCCCTCTCTCTCTCTCTCTCTCTCTCTCTCTCTCTCTCTCTCTCTCTCTCTCTCTCTCTCTCTCTCTCTCTCTCTCTCCCTCTCCCTCTCCCTCTCTCTCTCATTTGTGTTCACTGCCAACTCCCTCCCTCTCCTCTTTGGAAAAAAAAAAGTTAGAAATAAAGGATGATGATGTTGATAAAAAAAAAATTAAAACACTGTCATGAGAGGAAATGAGCAAAGTAAAACAGGATGTTGTGTATTTCAGGATCAAAGTAATGTGGTGGTGGTGGTGGTGACTAGAGCTGCACTTCAGAGGAGCAAGGGGTTGTGGGGGCAGGAGGGGGGGGGGGGGATGAAGGGGTCGAGCTCTGCTTCCCCTCAAGAGATTTTCTTAAACCCATTACATCAGCTTTTTTCTGCTTCATGGACTCCAAGCAGGACCTTTTGTAGAGAGAAAATGACCTTAATTGACATTCAGCGAGTTGTGGTTGTGGTCAGGCACTTTTTGGCATAAATAAAACAAGATTCCTGAGGCTTTCTATCCCTAAGCCTGCTGAAAATTCAGACCCATTTGAAGACACGCGGTCTTCGTGAATGCAAAGTGTTAAATTCACAAGTCCTGTATGCATCTTAATCTTCTTCCGTCACAGTCTGTCAATTAAAAAATGTTGGTGTGATGTCACATCTCACGCAACAGCCCCTTCTGTCAGAGGAACCTGGGAGGGGGAGCTATGATCTCCACACAGACTACGTCACCAACATTCTGTACTCCGTCTAGTTTTTCATGGCAGCTTCCTCTCATGCAAATATAAATCTTTGTGAATTAAGTTCTTTATTCACAAAGCGTGAAACACCAAGTGTGATCCAGAAAATGCGGTGAGTGAGTACAAAGTGAGGTTTAAAATCCCATGGCATGAAAATCTCACTTAATGAGGTTTTCTAACATTAATATGAGTTCCCCTAGCCTGCCTATGGTCCCCCATAGGCAGGCTAGGGGAAAAACTAGCACTTTTTTTTTCTCGGTGTAAAACTAGCACTAGGTATCCTGCTTGCTTTTGAAGAAATGGAAGCTCAATTGCGCTGATTTGGAATGTGGCCCGATATGTCGTCATAAGGGGCCAAGCTACCTCCCCTTTCTCTGCCTTGCCCGGCCAGAGAATTTGGTCCGCCAATGAGACAATGAGCTACGACGTTGCGAGCGCCATGTGTGTGTGTTCATGTGATTACACTGTAATGCAAGTGTTGTCCACTTCTTTGTTATTTGGATAACCGTTCTGCTGTTGGTGTTATGGCGCATAACACGTTGGTTCTCTGACGTCTCTCGTATTTCCACAACGAGACTGTAGTGGGGGTTATCTCAGCCATCATTGAGCCCCGCTGCCCGCCGCCTGCTACCGCGAGGCACCACCGCCGCGAAGCACCACCGCCCGGCAGGGAGGGGGAAGGCAACAAAAGGAGCCATGGTTGCCTTGGAGAGGGGCCGGCCTCTCCAACTATGTCAACAGGGCCCGCCCCTGGGCCGTAGCCTGGCGGAGGTGAGCTGTGTGTGTGCGTGCGTGAATGAACGCTTGTTGGCTACTGCTCTATGTGTTTGTCTGCCCGGCTCAGTGTCGGCGCTAAGGGGGGGCATTTGGGGGCCGTGCCCCCCCTAGCGGTCATTAATGCCCCTCCTACCACAGGTCATTATTTTATTTATTTTCCCGATAATGACCGGCGTTCTATACATTATCCCTTATATTACACGGGTCTTCTTAATGCTGTGGAAATCGCAAGGTCCAGTTTTAGAACGCGGCAATTGAACTATTTCTCTTCAGCCAATCACACTACAGAACAACTTGTACGTCACAGCCTTACTCTCCCGGTACCGTACTGTCCACTCCAGCATAAAAATATCCGATTGAAATAGCCGATATCCGGAGAATGACAAAACACAGTAACTCTAGCCTACTCTCAAGCAAAATAAAAATAAAACTAATAGCAAACCTAACTAATCTAACCTAACCTACGCAAATAATGCTGTTGCGGCTCTCAGCTGTGCCAGAGCGTTCACAGCTGCTAGGGAAACCACCTAGCGTCGCAGCCCGTTGCAGCGCGTTGCAGCCAGTGTGAACGGCCCAGTTTTAGAACGTTGCAGCCCGTTTCGTCGCAAGGAGTCGCAAGGAGTTGCGAGTTGCAAGTCGTTGCAAGGTGAATCTTTGGTCTGAACTGGGCTTAAAGCTTATATGTTGTCAGGGGTGTTTTTGATTATTGTGGAGGCTGTTCTCTAGGTTTATAAACAGTGCCAGGCCTACTTAATGTTTTTTTGGAGGTTCATAAACTGTTGATGTGAATAAACTATTTATGACATAGCAGAGGTGGTTAAACTCCATTTATTTGCGTTTAGCATCCACGACAGCCCTCCCCCTTTTTTTGCGTTAAAATATTTCACAAAAGGCAGTGCCCCCCCGCTGGCGACCCATGCCCCTCCAGTAGATCTGCTCTGGAGCCGACTCTGGCCCGGCTATACTATCCTCCTCATCTTCAAGCATGTCAACCACACCGTGGCCTGGGGGCCAGGTAGGCCTCTGGGTTTCACACATTCCACATTGGGCTGGAGACACACTTTCACATCATAATATGGAAGGGTAGACTTGCAGGATGGTATGAGATTTATCAAAAGATCAGAAACGGATAAGATGTCACCAACATAACCTCAGTCTGGTCTGGTCCTTATTAGGTTCTTGGTCTGGTCCTTAGGTCTGAGACCTTAGTTCTTAGTCTTGTCCACCTCCTGGCTGAAAGATATCAAGAAAAAACGAAAATTTCTAAATCAAAAGAATTTGTGGCCCTCTTGCCTTTTCTGTGCACTTGAATTGCATTGTATACAGAGCTGCTGTCTGATCTTCCTGTTCCCGGGAGCAAAGCAGCAGCAGAATCCCTCTCACCACTGGAATCAGCCGCAGGTTGAGAGGAGAAACAGGTACAAAGCTGCCCAGATGCCTACTCTGACCCTATATCACACACTGCCATGGGAGACGCTGATATGGCAAGAGAGAGAACCAGAAAGCAATGTGCATTGTGATTCCAGCTTCAATAATACATTGACTCGCGCACACACACACAAACACACACACACACACACACAGTATTGTATTGATTTAACAGACACTTAAGTGAGTGAGGACGGGAAAGAGAACGAGTAAGGGATAGAAAGATTGCGAGCAAGCGTGGGAAAAGAAAGTGAGAAAGAGAGCGAGAGAAGAGGTCGCGAAAGCACTGGCTTCACAGCAGCTCAAAGAGTTAAACATCAAACCAGCTTTACACACCGGGCTCTTTGAACAGGTCATCTCACCACTGAAAGGCCTGTTCAGCTGCTGAGTGGTCCGGTTCCCCTCCCCGCTCTTTAACCATCCATCCATCCATCCCTCTATCCAACCATCCCTTTATCCCTGTAGTTAGCCCCTCATGCTGAGGTGATCAATGATACAGTAGAACATTAAAACATGGTCTTCCCTCTGCTGCTGGAGGAGGCAGTGGAAGCTCCATCCAGTTGCCCTTGGGCCAGCTAAATTCTGTCCCTCTTGTTTTGACAATCATTCAAGGAGATAGTGACTGGTGATGCCCTCAAACTCCAAGTGGCACCAGTAACAAAGACCACCAGATTAAGTATTTTTTTACTGGGTCCATGTATAAAGATTCTTCTCCCACCAATCACACATTTGTACATCACTTGGTGAGCATGGCAGCAGAGATCTGTCTGGCATAGACCTCTGGTTCAGAATTGAAAGGTGCCCTTTCACATGTTCCCATCACCAAGTATTAACCACAGAGTTAAGTGGAATGCAATCATCCAAATGTTATTCATCATGAGTGAATAAGACTCGTCGTGTTGATAGTTTATAGGAGCGTCAGTGGTCTTCCTTCACTGTATTAAGCATCACTAAGGTAAATCTTGATGTGATGCTTATGTGTTGAGGTGTTTTTTTTTTGCTAATCCCTACACTGTGCCCCCCTTATAGGAGCATAGTTTGGGGTATTGACAATTTTTTTTCCCCCTCGTTCCCTCTTGTCTTAGCTTTGAAACTTTCTTATATAATGCGGGCCGCATGATTCTCCGTGAACAAGCGCCTGACAGTCTCTCCGTCCTGTCTCCCCACACTGTCTTCTATGTTTCTTGGACGGATTGTTACTGGGAATTTGTCGATAGTTTAAATGTTCTTTTCCCTCACTCTCCACCTCATCCCTAACTCTCCATCTCAAGCTGGTGTGTAGTGAGCGTTCGGGCGTCGATTGGTCGCCGTGCATCACCCAAGTGGGTGCTACATATTGGTGGTGGTTAGTGAGGTCCCCCCCTTCACTTTAGACGTCTTTTGAGTGTTATTAATTCTTCATGTTTAACCTCTGTCTTATAACTTTATGCTCTGTAAGGTGACCTTGAGTGTCTTGAAAGGCGCCCTTTAAATAAAATTATTATTATTTATTATTATTATCTAACAGTCACCATTGTACGATTTTATGTTCATAAATATTGATTTGGCTACTGCTGCGTATTTATAATTACAATATTAAGTAGTCCTCCAACACCCAATGAGAAACATCTAAACAGTTGGCTTTGATAACTCTTTTCCCCCATTCATTGTTTCACCTAATATAATATACTGGGGGCTACCGAACAACATCTTACACTGTATATATATAATGAAATTTCCAACTGCAAGGCCTGAGCTATTGTGTTGAAGACGGAGTGACATGATAGTTACCGTGACGGTTCTTTCCACCATTATTGATCGCTGTATTAAGAGTCTATTTTACAGGTTGGGGGAGACAGGCCTAGTGGGCTTATGCCTCTTCACTAGTGTGTTTGTGTGTGTGCGCCGCATGTACCTGCCAGTCACAATAACAAAGCAGGGAACAGTGTCTTTTTTTTAGGAGAGCGAGGGCGACCTGCACCCCCGTACACCCTGCGGCCCCTATGAGAAGGACCAAGCCTCCCTACCGCTTGCATTTCATCTGCCAGCCGACCAGCCAGCCAAGCGAGCCAGCCAGGGCCAGCCAGCCAGGGCCTGGCCTGCAGAGGCCTGTCATCACAGCCACAGAAGCATCTATTCATCCCGGCCAAGACAAAGCCAAAGGTGTACAGCAGCCATCCCAGGCATTCCAAGCATCCAGATATCCACCACTGATATCATTTTAGGGTGTTCCTGGGTGCCCATGCTAGTGTTTTATTTCGCCGTCGTCCTCATCCTCTCTTTCTCCCGCCATCTCTCTCCAACCTCACCCTTTTGACTTCCACGTCACAAACTTCTCCAAGGAGACTGAGACGAATAGAGAAAGACCTGTGTTAGAAACCCAGGTCTCCACTGCTCATTTTCCTCATGGATGAATGCACAGCTTCCATCAGTTCGAGTATTGAACTACTGTTCAGAGACACTTTCTCACAAGGTTGGAGACAATGTGAGGCGACAACATGAGGTGGAGTGCCCTCAAATCAAAGATGCTAAGGTTGTGTAGAAGCCTATCACAGTTTGCATAGTTGGAGCATTGGTCATGTTTCAGCAGACGGGGGCGTTCGCATTACTGAGAACCCCTTAGCCAAATGGCACATTCTCCACCTGTAGATACCATCAGCCTCCATCCCTCTGTCTCCCCCTCTCTCTTCTATTTCTCCCCCCCTCCCCCCTCTGTCTCTCTGGGCATGTGTGCTGGCCAGAGATAAAGGAGTCAGAGATAAGAGGAAACACAAGTCGTGATGAAATACACATTGCTGGCAGTAGAGCAGAACAATGCAACAGAGACAATGGGGGAGTGTGGGGGGAGAGAGAGAAAGGAACACAGAACAAGGGCTGCTAGAGTAAGGACTATACAGAAGAGCCAGGATCATGGTTTGTTGTTGTTTTTGTTCTCTTAGTGTTGGAAATGTCCCCTTCTACTGCAGAGTAGTACAAAGAATAAGCTGAAGGGAATGGTCATAAAGTGACCCATTTGGTGGATCGTGTTTCACGTGACATTTGGGATGCACAAAAAAAAAGGCATCATAATTTATTGAACAAAATATACCAATGTTGGTGTATTGCACTAAATAGCCATTAGGATACTTTTAGGTATTAATGATATAAGCCAAATATACATTTACAGGGTCACCCCCCCACCACCACATTTTGCAAAGGGTTGAACATTTAAAAGATGATAACCAACAGGGACACAAAGCCATAATCTGTCCGGTGGCAGCAGCACAGTTCTTTTGAAAAAACAAGAGTGGGTGTGAATACATCCAGACTGTTGACAAGGAGAGAGAGACAGGTGGAGAGAGAGAGAGACAGGTGCCACGTTGACACCAGCGACCTCAGGGGACGTATGCATCCTAGAGTAGGGTCCCCTTTCAACATAGACCCTGCTGCCGTGTGTGTGTGTGTGCAACCCAGTCGCCAAGAAAATACGTTGACGGTGTACGTTTCCATGAACACTGGATACGTAGCATTTCAACGTAAAAAATAGCGTGTTATACCTACAGTATCCACGTGTGCCGCTGTGGAGGCGGGTTTCGGGGTTTGGGTTTCACGGCTTTCGCGGCAAATTGTGGACACGATTGTTTAGGGGGGGGGGGGAGGTAGACTGTTGTTGACCGGGGAGGGGGGGGGGGGGGAGACACGTTTGTTGAGGGGGGGGGGGACGACACGTTTGTTGAGGGGGGGGGTGGGGGAGACACGTTTGTAGGGGGGGGCACGCTCGACAACGAGAGTTGGTTTTTATTGAACGCTCGACAACGAGAGTTGGTTTTTATTGAACGAGACTTCAACACGGAACAGCTGCACGAAACGATGGTCACGTCACTCTCGGTGACGGTGTCGACAACAATGAACATACAAACAATGTTAATAGAACAACACACAACCACATAACATCCCGAACCCATTAACCCCACTTAATCCTAACATGAAAACAAGTTAACAAAAGCCCCATTTGTCAACTGACAACCCCAATTCCCAGAATCCCCCGCGGCTCCGGAACACGGCGTAGCTTATATTAATCTTTATTATCTGAATGGGAAATGCAATATTTTAGGACAGATACACCATTAAACGCGTTTCTAATGACATTTCTAGCGAGAAATTTACATTTTCCTTACATAATCTTCAGTCAGTGAATGTGTATGATCTTTTTTAATCTTTATTATCTGAATGGGAAATGCAATATTTTAGGACCGATTTTCAGTCAGTGATTGTGTCTGATCTTTAGTTTCATAGTTATTAGGATTTGATCGGCTCGCTCGCATGTTTCAACGACGTCAGGTTGTTAGGAATAGGGACGCTGCTTTCGCTAAACTAGCAGCTCACGTGCTTCCTGCGTTTGTGTTATTAAACTGTTACTTTATGTAACTTTTAATGATATCATCTTGTTAGAAACACGTATATCTGAGAGCCAACGCAGTCGCCAAAAGCATACGTTGACAGTGTACGTTTCGTGAACACTGGATTACGTCGCATTTCAACATAAAATAGCGTGTTATACACACACACGCACGCACACACACACAAGCACACACACGCACACGCACGCACAGACACACACAGACACAGACACACACGGTGCATTTCGCTGCTAAAACAACAACAAAATTCCCTAAAATATTATTACTAAAGAACCGTTTTCCAAAGAACGAAATGTAAACCAATGCATTCTGAATGGGAGTGTTTCTCAGATTTTTCCATGCTACACAGAACGAAATGTAAACCCATGCAAATAAAGACTTCATGGTCATAATAATTTAAAGATCCCATGCCATTCTATTTTATGATGCTTTAATATAGGTATTAGTGGGCCACAAACACAGTATTCAAAGACGTCCACGAAATTCAGCCGTGGTGCAGAGTTAGTCGCTCCGAAACAGTCGCACATTGAGCTTCCCCCAAACGCGCTGTTTCGGTGGGCGTGTCAAGGCAGGTCAAGGAGGGGGGTGGGGGTGTGGCCCTGAGCAGCTTGTAGCCACTACCATGCGCTCTGTATACGGTGGGCGTGTCAAGGCAGGTCAAGGAGGGGGGTGGGGGTGTGGCCCTGAGCAGCTTGTAGCCACTGACAGTACCATGCGCTCTGTTTACGGTGGATGTATCGCAATGGCTCGTAGAAACCCATATTATACATAGATATCTATATCATATAATATATAATATTATCACCTGGCCCTGAGCAGCTTGTAGCCACGGTACCATGCGCTCTGTTTACGGTGGATGTATCGCAATGGCTCTTAGAAACCCATATTATACATAGATATCTATATCATATAATATATAATATATATTATCACGGCCAAAAGCTGTGTGAGCCTCCAGACGATAGGTTATTATGAATCTCAAACGACCGCGTCTACTTCAGATTGATGTGGAAGTGGAAGAACCAGAGACGTCGGAGAACCCGACGAAGTCCTTTGTGATTCATTATATCGTCTGGACGCGCACACAGCTTTTGGCCGTGATGTATTATTTGATATAGATATCTATGTATTATATGATATTATTTAGATATAGAGCAGAGCTCCAGGTCTGTAACGCAAGTGTTGTACACTTCCTTGTTATTTGGATAACCGTTGTTGGTGTTATGGCATAACACGTCGGACTCTCGTCTCTGGTATTTCTACAACGAGACTCGTAGTGGGGGTTATCTCAGCCATGGTTGAGAATGAATTGGGGGAAAGGAACTTTGGCTTTGACTCCCTGAAGTAGGCTACATGAACCACAACATGGAGGAGAAAGGGATTGTTGGCCGCGAATGTATCCCGCTTGAGCCCTGCTTCCCACCGCCTCGGCAGCGGTCAGCGCTAATCACCGCATCCTGAAGCCGAGGCGGTGGTCCATCGGCAGCGAGGCTCCGGCGGGAGACGACCGCGGTCAACAATCCCTTTCTCCTCCATGTCGTGGTTCATGACTTCAGGGAGTCAAAGCCAAAGTTCCTTTCCCCCAATTCATTCTCAACCATGGCTGAGATAGATGTAGATAGTTGTAGAAATACCATAGACGAGAGTCCGACGTGTTATGCGCCATCACACCAACAGCAGAACGGTTATCCAAATAAGGAAGTGTACAACACTTGCGTTACAGTCCTGGAGCTCTATATCTAAATAATATCATATAATACATAGATATCTATATCAAATAATACATATTATCACGGCCAAAAGCTGTGTGCACGTCCAGACGATATAATGAATCACAAAGGACTTCGTCGGGTTCTCCGACGGCTCTGGTTCTTCCACTTCCACATCAATCTGTAGTAGACAGAACCGCGCGCTGCCTGCTGCCTGCTGCCGGCGCAAGGCACCACCGCCCGGCTGCCCGCTGCCGGGCGGTGGTGCTTCGCGGCGGTGGTGCCTCGCGCCGCGGCAACCGGCGGCAGGCAGCATGTCAGTTCATGTACTTCGATGTCGTTCTGCCATTGCATTCAAAATTCTGTAACTAGCCTGTTACTACGAACTAAGCAACTACCATACACGTATTAGCATTTAGCACTAGCTCAATCACGACTCCTTCAGAATTCTTGTGGGTGGTTACGAACCAACCAAGTGGGCAGGGCCATGAATAATAGTTTGACAACGCTACGTCACAGTGTCACCTTATCCAGATTGGCTCATTTCTTCTGCCTTTTTCCTTTCATTGCCTATTGCATTCAGCAGACAAACTGCATAGATTTCAAACTTACCACAGCTCACAAACTTATTCAGACCTATGTTATTTAACAAACAACAGGAAAAATGTGATTTTAATGGCATGGGCTCTTTAAATATCATTCATCTCCTGAGTGTGTTGGGTGGTATTCTATTTTTTTCAACGGGGCTGCATCAAGTCACTTGACCGTCATGGTTGCTATGGTGGTTGCTATCGACCTCCCCCTCTAATCCTTACATGGCTCTAAAAACCAAGCGGCAAAGGAGCTGCCGTAAATTGTGTTGTTTTTGTCGTAAACTGGGGTCCGAAAGTTAAAAAATAGACAGATATTCCGAGGTATCCTTAAAAGGCAGCTTGGATGTTTTTATTTTCTGCAGTTTAGACTTCTTCTATAACCTATTTTTGAAAGCAAAACACCAAGTTCATTGATTTAACGAGGCAGGGTTATTTGAAACAATTTATTCAATAAATATTTGTGAGAGGTCATTCCTTCTCCTGAGTTTGCTTCCTATTTATGTCTAGTGTACACCCCTACTGTCCAAAAGCATCCCCCCCCCCCCATATGGATTTGGAGAGTTGTTGCCACGTCCCAGTGGTGGAAGTATCATATAATATGAAAGAGGGCATTCAATTATACTACAATGATCAATTAGGAGGCCGAAGCCCTAAAGGAAGTGATGCAATAGGTGACTGAGGCGAGAACATTTAAGTAAACTGTACCTTGGGGTCTCTTATATATCAAAGGGGGTTTCAAAGGACGCATATACGCTTCAACCTGTGGCTCCAGCCCTACAGGAAATGACTCAGCAAGTGCTCCATCTCGTTGCACCTGCACCCAGCGGCTCGCTTGCAAGATTTTGGCCTGAAGTTCTTCCCAGACCTATACCCTAATAGTCCAACATGCATATCTGAGAATCAGGCGTCTCTTCAATAATGACAAAATGTTATGAGAGAAATACAGATTCACTTTTTGTTATCTCATAAGCGGCGTGGTGCCGGCTCCTTTTGACCCCAGACTTCAAAGACGTGGCCACAGGCCAGCTGTGTCTACACCAGAGGTGGGTAGGAACGCGCTACATTTCCTCCGTTACAAATACTTGAGTAACTTTTTGGATAAATTGTAATTTTAGGAGTAGTTTTATTGCAACATACTTTTACTTTTACTTGAGTAAATATTTGAAGAAAGAACGGTACTTTTACGCCGTTCCATTTGGCTACGTGACGGTCGTTACTTTGTTTGTTTAAATCTTTTCTTTTATTACATGCGAGATCTATTTTTATCACGTGAATATTCCTGAGCCCAAGTGAAGGAGTTCAAGTACCTCGGGGTCTTGTTCGCGAGTGAGGGTACTATGGAGTGTGAGATTGGCCGGAGAATCGGAGCAGCGGGGGCGGTATTGCGTTCGCTTTACCGCACCGTTGTTACGAAAAGAGAGCTGAGTCGCAAGGCAAAGCTCTCGATCTACCGGTCGATCTTCGTTCCTATCCTCACCTATGGTCATGAGGGTTGGGTGATGACCGAAAGGACGAGATCGCGGGTACAAGCGGCCGAGAGGCAATTGAATAACGCCTGCACACACACACAGGCCCGCACGCACACGCAGAGTGGTAATCGGGAGAGTTGGGAGAATCCCCTGTGGCCCGTTAACCAGAGCTATAGCTATAGCTATAGCTCTGCCGTTAACGTTTCGGGGGGCGCCGGTTCAACGTCGCAACCAATTCGCTTTTGTCTAGAGGGGAGTAACTGAGCGCCCCCTCCCGAAGTGGCACAGCCCAGGTCGGCCTTGAACTGCGATTGGTCAGTAAGACGTAACAGCTAATGACAACATTGAACTCTCATGCAGGCTCGAACAGAGTCACACACACACACACACACACACACACACACACACACACACACACACACACACACACACACACACACACACACACTTTATTTTTAAAACTCTTATTTATTTTATTTAAAAGGATGTTATTTACATTATCTTTATTTGAACATTGCTGTTTTATATTTTGTTGGTGTCTGTTTTGTACCGTTTGTGTTGTTCTGTTTATTTAGAAAATAAATCGGAGAAACTCAGTACTTGTACTCTTGAGTACTTGAGTAGTCTTTTCACTGCATACTTTTTTACTCTTACTTGAGTAATTATTTTTTACGAGTACTTTTACTTCTACTTGAGTAATTATAATCTTAAAGTAATAGTACTTTTACTTGAGTAAATTTTTTAGGTACTCTGCCCACCACTGGTCTACACACATTAAGCCACAAATGTACACCTCCATCCTGCAAAAAATGGGGCCTAGAAACTAACCTCTGTCTTATGTACAGTTACTGTACTGTTGGAGGTCACGCCCCTTTTCCGGCCTTTTCGAGATAGCTAGGGATGCTAAAATGTTTACACACATTTCCCGGGGCCCCGAGAACGACATATCCAAGATTTGTAGTTCTAGCCCATAGAGAAAAAAAGTTTTCCCAAATGGACTGTCATTTGGACAAAGCCCCTTCAGAAGTGTTGCCTGCGAGACCTAATGGTTCAGAATGTGGTGGAAAAACAGTTTTTGAGAAGGTCCTACCGCCCTGAAATTTGAATACCATATTCTAGGGCCTAACTGGGACCCCCCGCACCGAAACTTGGCCCGGTCGGACCCCGAGTGCAGGAAGGGGGGGCCTGGACTTTCCTATCTTCGCTCGGTGAATGTAAAGGATGTTTGGTCGGATGTTATGACGAAGAATCATAATGTGAATGGGAATATTCTATTAATGTCTTGATATCATCTTTCGTCTCAACACTTCTGCTGCAGCCGCTTAAAGTCTCACTCCGAGAACCTTAAAATATGAATCAATCCATTAGAAGTATGAAAATATCTTCCCGGTCGTGCAACAGGGCAAACAAGGTGTCCTTTGACATCGACGTTTCGAGACGATTGCAACAGTGCCACACATGATCATATTTGAATATGTTTCGGGGTAGTAATTAGCTGTCGATTTTGGAGGCCTTTATCAATAATGACCAGCTATAGATTTGCTTCCCGATGGAGATTTTTGACAAATTACATGTTAATTAGCATCTACACGTTAAGCTGAGTCCAATGAGATCAAGCTCGCCCTCTTGCTACACCGAGATCATGTCCTAGACCTAGGTGTACCATGTAAAATACATGTTACCATTAGCTAGAGTGTCATGCTTGGTGTCATTGGACTCAGCTCAACGTGTAGATGCTAAATAACATGTCCTTTGTCACAAATTTTTATCGGGAAGCAAATCAATAGCTGCTCATTATTGATTAAGGCCTCCAATTTCGACAGTTAATTACTACCATTAAACATGTTTGAATATGCTCATGTGTGGCACCGTTGCAATCGCCTGGAAGCGTAGATGTTGAAGGACACCTTGTTCGTCCTCCTACGCCACCGGGAAGATATTTACATGCTTCTGATTGACTAATGAATTGATTCAGCTATTCCCCCAGAAGTCTGGGGTCAAAAGGTCAAAAGGAGACGGCACCAGCCCCGTTGAAAAAAATAGAATACCACCCAACACACTCAGGAGATTAATGATATTTAAATTATTATGACCATGAAGTCTTTATTTGCATGGGTTTACATTTCGTTCTGTGTAGCATGGAAAAATCGGAGAAACACTCCCATTCAGAATGCATTGGTTTACATTTCGTTCTTTAGTAACGGTTCTTTAGTAATAATATTTGAGGGAATATTTTGTTGTTGTTGTTTTAGCAGCGAAATGCACCGTGTGTGTGTGTGTGTGTGTGTGTGTGTGTGTGTGTGCGTCTTTGTCTGTGTGTGTCTGTGCGTGCGTGTGTGTGCTTGTGTGTGTGTGCGTGCGTGTGTGTGTATAACACGCTATTTTATGTTGAAATGCGACGTAATCCAGTGTTCACGAAACGTACACTGTCAACGTATGCTTTTGGCGACTGGGTTGGCTCTCAGATAAACGTGTTTCTAACAAGATGATATCATTAAAAGTTACATAAAGTAACAGTTTAATAACACAAACGCAGGAAGCACGTGAGCTGCTAGTTTAGCGAAAGCAGCGTCCCTATTCCTAACAACCTGACGTCGTTGAAACATGCGAGCGAGCCGATCAAATCCTAATAACTATAAAACTAAAGATCAGACACAATCACTGACTGAAGATTATGCAAGTAAAAAGTATATTTCTCGCTAGAAATGTTATTAGAAACACGTTTAATGGTGTATCTCTCCTAAAATATTGCATTTCCCATTCAGATAATAAAGATTAATATAAGCTACGCCGTGTTCCGGAGCCGCGGGGGATTCTGGGAATTGGGGTTGTCAGTTGACAAAAGGGGCTTTTGTTAACTTGTTTTGTTGTTAGGATTAAGTGGGGTTAATGGGTTCGGGATGTTATGTGGTTGTGTGTTGTTCTATTAACATTGTTTGTGTGTTCATTGTTGTCGACACCGTCACCGAGAGTGACGTGACCATCGTTTCGTGCAGCTGTTCCGTGTTGAAGTCTCGTTCAATAAAAAACAACTCTCGTTGTCGAGCGTTCAATAAAAACCAACCCTCGTTGTCGAGCGTGCCCCCCCCCCTACAAACGTGTCTCCCCCCCCCCCCCTACAATCGTATCGCTGTCGTCCCCCTCAACAAACGTGTCTCCCCCCCCCCGGTCAACAACAGTCTACCTCCCCCCCCCCCCCCTAAACAATCGTGTCCACAATTTGCCGCGAAAGCCGTGAAACCCAAACCCCGAAACCCGCCTCCACAGCGGCACGCGTGGATACTGTAGGTATAACACGCTATTTTTTACGTTGAAATGCTACGTATCCAGTGTTCATGGAAACGTACACCGTCAACGTATTTTCTTGGCGACTGGGTTGGTGTGTGTGTGTGTGTGTGTGTGTGTGTGTGTGTGTGTGTGTGTGTGTGTGTGTGTGTGTGTGTGTGTGTGCTTGTGTGGGTGTGTGTGTGTCCTATCTTGCATCCAGCGCAATTGACTTTCTACACCGACGCATCCATCTTTGCTACTTTGCACCCGGTGCAAAGCCGATTTTCCCCGCAGCAAACCTGCGCCACTAAACTTGCTCCCTGAGAGGCATGTCGGCGAAAAGCAGAGGCATGTTCTGGCGCAAATGATAGATATCATTTGCTATCTTACAGATCGATAAAGCAGTTGCTCAACTGACCGAAAAATACCTGGTCTAAGTGCACTAGTGGATAGCGCAGTTGTTGTTGCTATTTTGACGTAGCCTACCATGGCAGGTCAGAACTGCAACATTTTCCCATAGCGGCTGCATGAATGAACACTCTAGTAGGCTATGCCATGCGTTAAAATAATAATAATAATAATGATAAACTCGAGCAAAGTAGGCTATATCCCAGCCTTCCAAAACTAAATCTCGTTTTAGTGTAAATGATAACGTTGGTTAAATTATTTGGCAAAGAACAGATGATACAGCGGTAATAAGTTGGATTTAAATCAATGCATCTGCAAACACTGTAAAGCAAACACATACTTTCTTGACACAGACATCGTATACAAGCCCATAACGTTTAGGATTGATGAGTATTTGATCGTGAGAAAACAGTTTTACCGCGAGTGAGTGTTAAAAATAATGAATGAATGCAGGCGCGTCTGTGCATCCATCTGTTTAAACACACGCAAACTAAACAGGTAACGCATACAGTCCATGGCAATGTACATTAACGGGGGGACACATGCATATTAGGAACACAATTCGATAACGATAATGTATACAATAGGCCTACTGGTAAGAAACGATGTGTGTTAATGTATTGCCGCATGTCATTAAATTCTTTGCTGCAATTTACAATGACGACTCAGTATTTTGGAAGTTGTAGAAGAAAACGCTATTCCATGTGTGAATCAGGCCATTGGTGTCACTAGGCTGCTTCATTCGGGGCTAATAGGCCCGGATATTATTTAATTTGCCCTGAATCGTATTTAAAAAAATAAAAATTAAATTGCTTGCTTTACACTAGAAAAAATATGGGGATTCCAGGGGCATCTCAAAGTAGCCTAGTCCTTCTGGATTGCCCTTCTGGAAAGAGAATAAACGATTAAAAAACATAACCAGACTGTTAACCACCTCAAGCGAATTAACCTATCCTATCTCCAGTCATATATATATATATATAAGGTCTGTCTCACTTGTTTTCATTTTTCTCTGAAATAACTTGAATGGAACTTTAGATGTCTGGGGATAAGCTGCACGGCAGTCAGCAACTATAATAAACAGCGTATTTTGTGTATTTATGTAAAGCATTCTGAAAAGATTTGCATGCGCAATAAAGCATACAAAAGAATTTGCATTTTCCCTTTCCCTCTGGCTAAGCCCCGGATATTTCAGAAACCTCGAAACCCCCCTGAATTAGGCCATATTATTTGGCAATCAACTGAGCCATTTGAAATTCATGAAATTCATGTGGTCATGCATCTGTCTCATCGGAGACTGTAAACGCGCTGTCAAAATATCAACTCGTCAGGTTAAAATGCGCTCATGGCTCTTAAAGGCCCACTATGCAGGATCGGCCATTTCTTCGCTGTTTTCTCGGTTTGCACACACACTTTTTTCTACACAGCTTTTCCTTCAGCTTCATAGTAGATATTTTACAACACTGTCGTAACAACTCGCTGACGACCCTTCCCCATCCACTTCTACGTTAGCTAGCCATGTGCATTTGTTTTCAAAGAAGCCGGCGAATGTGTGGAGCCATGTCCGAGGTAGGTGTTCCCTGTTCATAAAGAGTAGACAAGGTTATACATTTTGAAATGGTATATTTGTGTTACAATAAACATAAACCCATTCTTCTTTATAGTTGATGGGGAGATGGTATATCCTAGATTAGAATTGTTTTATCTTAGGTTGTTGAAGTGAGTGTTGGCCGAAATAATACATGAGGCCAAAAACATTTTTTTGTTCGGTTCCGGTTTCCGACCGACCCTGTCAATTTATGTGCGACCCAAATTATATCATGAACTTTAAAAAATAAATAAACTATAATTACGTTTTTGTACAGCACATCTTCATTCTGTACAAGGACGAGCGAATTTTCTTGTTTTTAAATGAAAAAACAACCTACCTATCATTCGCTGCCGCTGGAAAAAATAAAATAAAAAAATAAAATAAATTCCCTCCCTACCAATGACCTCAACTGACAACCAACAGGATCCAAACTTTTTTTTTTTTAGGCCTAACGATAGCATTTTGCACAGCAATCTTACATTTATGTATCTGCTCAAGTACGTCACTTGTATACGCAGGGAGATGGATTCAGACATCGAGAGGGGTATGCTGTCGCCAGTCCCGGCAGGAGAGTTGTCATAGCACCACCTTTCTTTCATTTGTTAATTAATACACACTTTTTGGTTAGAAAAATATTTATTTGGGTTATTGAAAAAAATGCAAGTGACAGTTCTTCGTGGTTTATTTTTTGCCTTACGGCTGTTATGTAGCATCTTCTTCACGGTTCTCTCGATTTCATTGTGACATTTGTACCGGCACAAGTTCAGATGTGGGTGGTGGCTGTATTGGGGCAAGCAGGCCGAGCCATCTTGGGTCATCAAGCCTCGTAACGATAACTCATAACAATGCCTTTTGCCAACGCTTGTAACTAAGAAAAATTACAAAGCAATCTTTTTACAACCATTTTACTCGCGGGGAACTACACCAAAGGTATAACATGGGTAAAGCTATAATGGAGGTTCACGCCTCATAAAATGTAAAAGTTCTGTTACCGACGAATATGTGCTAACTAGCAGCTCGTGCAGGGTACTACATTATATGGCCAGCCGGACATATGACATGATATAGGCATAGGAAAATCAGAGAAATTTGAATAGCGGTCAAGTGATCTAAATAAACAAGAACCTGGATTCAGGGATTTAGCATGTATCCGGTGTTTCACTTAAACTCGAGACTGTGTTAGCTTGTGACCATCAGCCGAATGCGTCAATTGTTGTCATTGCTATGGCAGCTGTTGGAAATCGGGAAAAGCCATTTTAAGCCAAAAGAAATGGAAAATGTGTGTATTTTTTAATAATAAATACGAGATTCAAACTCATACCATTTTGGGGGAAAAATATTTCAAGGTGAGATTCCATTCCATTGCGCCGTTGAGTCACACGGTCTAGATCAGCTGCAGTGCTAAAAAACAGAACCAGTCTTCTTCCTAAGAGCAGGAGGCAGCCAGATCAACTTGTGACCCGACTGTCCATGTTATTATAGACCTTGGTATTTGTCTCGTTTCCAAAAAGAAGAGGCCATTACATCAGTTATTCAAAACCTAATGTTGTGTTTCCCTCCACTGCCTACAACCCAGCAAAAAACACTGTTATGCGCTCTTTCGCTATCATTTCGGTCGCCTGATGTGACGTAGTCTCTTGCTTAGGATAGTCTCTAAGCAAAGCAGCGAGCTCGAGAATCATTGTAACGCAAGGCAGTATCACTCTGAGACACAACGTTTATTCAGACGTTGTGTCTGAATAAACGTTGGGTTCTACGTGACAAGTTTCCTCCAATTAGACTCCAAATACGAATGAGATGGGTATATTTTGACATTTTATTGAAAACAAATCAAAGAGGCATTCGCAATGACAGCCACAAATCTTTTCTCGATTTCCAACAGCTGTCGTAGCCACGACAACAAGCGACGCATTCGACTGATGGTCACCAGTTAACACGGTCATGAGTTGAACGCTAACACTGGGGGATGAGACAGACGAACAGCAAAACAACCATGGAAACAAACGTGTTTGGTAGAAACTACACCAACACCCCAGCAAGCTAGAAACATACAGGGCTCACAACATAACGGTCGAGCAAACACATTTTTACAGAGACTATCAACATCAAGAAAGCCACAATGCAAAGAGGACAAAGTTCACCCAATGGTACTTACAATTTCAAGATAAACACGGACAAGTCGGCATCCGATTTGTAGTCTTTTTCTTTCAGCTCACGCTATTCCTGAGAAGCTCTCCCAACGTTTACTCGTGTCTGGCCTCTCTGTCGGTCAGTCTCCCTTTTCTCTTCTTCTGTTCCTCCGACATTGGGTTTCTCTGTCTCTTTTTAGTCGGCTGATCCATGATGAATGCAACAATCCCTTCGCTACTTGTGTTTATATCGAGCAGGTTCTGCGTTTGTGGGTCTGTAGTGCCGTAAAGCAATTTGTTACATCGC
This sequence comes from Gadus chalcogrammus, assembly GCF_026213295.1. Taxonomy (NCBI): domain Eukaryota; kingdom Metazoa; phylum Chordata; class Actinopteri; order Gadiformes; family Gadidae; genus Gadus; species Gadus chalcogrammus. The sequence goes on along the minus strand of NC_079417.1, from coordinate 24,049,939 downwards.
GAGACCCAAGACCCAGCGAGAGTGGGCGGCGGGTCGCTGGCAGAAACTTGCATATTCCCTTACTCCGCCAAGATGTGCTAAGGGGAGTCAGAACAGCGACCAATCGACCCATAAGTGTTATCGAACCATCACAATGACTCTTAACCTGTTATATTAAAGTAAATTTACCCAAACACAAAGTTGCATAGTTCCCCTTTAAAGGGGATGGGAGATGGCACTCTCATTGGTTTATTTCACGTTATGCCCAAACCACAGGCAACCCTTTATAGATTTGCGTCGGGCGCAGGAGTGATTTATCTGCCGGTATAATAGCAACAGCAGCAAAGCCCCACCCACAAAGCTACTTCCGTTTTGCACTTCTCACTTGAGTTTCAGACCGTTAAAACAAGGCCCTGTGTGTGTGTGTCCATTGGAGGCAAGATATTGTACCCAACTTTGTTAACAGCTGAAAATTTAGCCTTATCCAAATGTGATAAGAAAGGAAATTTTAAACCCCTACAACGATAGGAAATTCTCTACAACAAAGTAAAAATGGAAATTTGAACAACTAAACCAGTTGTCCTCAACCTTTTTGAGCAAACGCCACCCTTTACTTACTAAACCAAAAAGCTAAGGAAACGGTGCCATGCTGCTGTGATCCTGTGTTGACCAGGAGGCTGCACTGGCTGCCAGGCCGCAGAGCTCTGTCATCCAACAGTTGTCCCCTCTGCTAAATGTCATCAGAGAGCAGCCAATTCCAACAGTGCGCTCGGGAATCCATAGGCTCTTCAAATACCAGGCGGCGGGATATCCTCTTAGTTAAAGAGGCATCTCCAGGGCTAGGCCCGGCACAGCGGCCAACTGGGGGTGCGTAGGGGGGACACTTGGGGATGTCATTGGCCATGCTTAAAAGCCTTTAGGAGTGTCATCAGTGTCACTTTGAGTTGATACAAAATTGAGAAGGTGGCCGCGCTAAGCAGGCTACTTAGAGAGCCGTAGAAATCGGTCCACTTTCCTACGGCAGCAGCGCCGTGACACGGCAAAGACCCGCGTTCCATGCAGCGAAGTGCAGTCGCTCCAGTTTTGAGGAGGATGTGCTGAACAAAGTGAGGTCAGTTTATTGTTCTCCTGTCATTGGCCCACCTTGTCTGTAATTATTACAGCCAGCATCCACCCAGCCTGTGTGGTCTTCCCCCCACCCTCATCCCTTCTCCTGTTTAGTACCAGGAAGGAGAAACTCTAAATAATATTAATAATACAATGAGCATTCTGATATGTCCTCAATCCATCGCATGTCATCTCAAACGGCTGAGAGGAAAAACACTGTTGCCAATGTAAGCTTTTTATTCCCGGGTTACCAATACAGTCTAGTGAAGGATCATGGCTTCTATTCTGTAACAAGTTAAAGCAGAATTTCCCCTTTTGCCACAACGATAAGTTGGAAACCCACACACTAACTGCATTTCTAGGGTTTGACGTTGCCTAGGTGATTGTTTCTCCAGTTATTACAAAACAATAATTATGATCAATGTATACATCAGGAGCTCAGCCACCCTCTAGCCCGGAGCCGTCCCGAGATGCAGATGGGCCCTTACACGGCCTGCACCATACAGGCACGTTGAAGCTGAACACTGGTAGTTAGACACATGCTAGTACTGTAATGATAACAAAACTAAACCAAAAGTGTTTACATAAAAGAAAGGGTTTTCAATTAGCAAGAAAAAAAAGTGTCTTGCCAGAGATTTGGTTTACAGAGAAATGGGCTTGTTTTTGTTCTCTCTGCTGCAAGATGCCAGCTGGCAAGACACAGCTTTGGGTGTCTTTAAATAAGAGTCATATTCACCATGGTGATCGCAAAATGACACATGTTGCGGCCCTTAAGACCATAGAGAAGAAGAGCATGAGAGGGCAATCGACGCCCTTAATGCTGGATCCAACTCTCTCAGAAAGTTAATCTTGGAAGTTTTTCCCAACATGCGTCTGCTCTGGTCAGATCCCAGGAGGATGCTGAGAAATGAAGTAGAGGAGAACCTACTGCAAAGGCACTCTCTCTCACACACACGGACCCCTACACTAGACAACGGAATAAACCGTTGCTCAAGCATGCCTAAGTTATTACAAGATGGTATGACCACAGAAGCTCTCAAATTCATAAATGATTGCATCCCACGTTGTGCCCAAATACTATTGAGCTCCCTGCCCTGGGAGTCATTTAGAAAAAAAACATAACAGAAGACTCATTATCAAAGGACTGCAGGAAGTGTGATTCACAGATGGCCATTAAAACTTCTCATTGTTTTATAGCCGCTACTATTAATCAAAACGTAGAAAGGGGCAGTTCTGAATGATGTCAGACCCAGTCAGACTCGTTGGAAGTCAGAACGTCAGTCAGAACATCTTCAGACATCGCAGGGAAGTCACATAGACACAAACCTCAGTTTGTGAAAGGTCTACATGGTTCTAGTACGGATGGATCTATGTTCTCTGGTGGCTGCCTCATCTCAATGACGGTGTTCTGAAAACAGAAGTGATCACACAATCTAAAAACAAAAACTAAATGTGTGTCATGGGACAGAAGCTTATATTAATACCTGGAACCAGAGAAAAGGATAACTGCCTAACAAGCATTGAATTTGCTCCCCGTCTGAATGTTGGAGAATGTTGACTCACTTGACGGGCCTTGCGGACGATAGTCTCTCACTAGAGAAAGGGAGCTCTGTTCTTACAACCATGAACATCCGACAACACAAGAAACAGAAAGACTGTGGGCCTCGACTCTCAACTGCCACACAGAGCCGCAGTGTTAAAGGCTGACCTCCCTGTGAACCCCAAATAAATAAAAGGCCAGCTGTTTATGTCCTGGTCCACATCAAAGAGGAGGAGGACCAAGCGGATCAGGGTCTGAGGCGTGTGAACAGCCTTCTGAAGCCACACCAACAATGGCAGCCAGGTCCTTTCCTACAGTGGGCCGTCCTCCACCGTCCAGGGACCTGTCAGTGGGTCATCAGATCAAGACCGTGGTGGCTTTTCAGAAAAGCCGCCGGCCGCGCTTTTGTCTGAAAAGTACAGTAAACACAAGGCCCTGGATAAACTCTGCAAAATACAAGACTCAAGTCTGTTCCTCCTGTTGTGTACTCTGGTGCCATTCTGAGTCTGGACGGGTTAGGGTCTGGTTCGGGGGGCCAGGTAAGGGTTTGCACGAGACCTCGGGCACTGAATGCAACCGTGGATAGAAAGTAAACTCCTTCAGCCTTTAAGCATCATGTTCAGTTCAAACACACACACACACACACACACGCACACGCACACGCACACGCACACGCACACACACACACACACACACACACACACACACACACTTTCCCTCCCTCCCTCAGTTCTAGCAAGGGGACACCTCCACCTTTATTTGCACAGGAGTAGTTTTAGCCCAAAGGCTAAATTACATCATCATTCAGTTTGGCTGTGCAGCATATCAGGGCAGAATTACTCAGAGTCCTTTGAAGGGCCCGATCTGCACTCTCCCTCCCCCTCCTTCTCCTTCCCTCTCTGTTCTTTCACCAGCGAGCCCGGCCCCTTCCCCAAACTCACACAGCCTTTGATGTTAGCACCAAGAACTTAGCATTACAACGCCCCTCATAGTTGACCGGATCTCCGCCACCTCCTCGCCTGGGGTCCTTCAGAGCCGGTCTCCCATCGAGCTGAGAGAGCATCGACTGGACCTTCTTATATTCAAGTTAAATGAGGGAGTACACGTACAGAGAGGAGCTTCGAGTCACCGCAGAAACATCTTATCCCTTGTTACCTTAAACCCACATGGACTCAATCCTCACACCTAGATGTATAATGGTATGTCAACTATGCAAGAATATGTAACAGTAAACAGGTTACGGTCTTTGCCCGTAAACAGCAAGGGCCGTAACCTAGAAGTTGACCCTACAGCCAGGTAAGACAGTAGGGTAAACAAGTGCTTTGCTGTCAGTAAATGGTAATAGTAATATAAGTAAGTTAAGCTTCTGTATTACTTCAGAGCGGGTTCCATTCATATGCAGGGGGTCCTTCGATCTGGATAAGAAACTAGAGAGATCGAGATGCATTGTACCACACACTACAGTACCAGTAAGTGCCAGAGAACACAGACTAGAGTACAGTATATGGGGGGAGGAGAGAGATAGAGAGAGAGAGAGAGAGAGAGAGAGAGAGAGAGAGAGAGAGAGAGAGAGAGAGAGAGAGAGAGAGAGAGAGGGGCCATAAAAAGAAATATCAAACTAGACATCCCAATTAAGATCTGGCTAAAAATATTTGACGCAGTGATAGAGCCCCTTGCGCTCTACGACTGTGAAGTCGTAGATGCAGAATTCTGTAAAGTAATACTAAAATTCCAAAGAAAGACAACAAATAATGCCTGCTGAGCTGAATTAGGACAATATCCAATCGTTATTAAAATTCAGAAGAGAGCCCTAAAATTGTATAACCACCTTAAGGAAAGCGACAGCAACACACTCCACAACTGGGAATTTGTGTCCTGGGAATCTGTCCAACACAAATCTGTCCAACACACAACAACCTGGGAATCTGTCCAACACACAACAACCAACACATCAGGCAAAACTAAATTATAAGAAAACAAATGGAGAAATATTTGGCACATCGGAAAGAGTCCACCAAAAACCACAATAAATTGGCATGCTATTTGTCCCTTAACAGAGACTACAACGTGGCAGAATACCTGACCACCGTGACCGACCCAAAACTGAGGAAATCATTGACCAGATACAGACTCAGCGAACACAGCCTGGCCATCGAGAAGGGATGCCATAGACAGACCTGGCTCCCAAGGGAAGACAGACTGCTCCCACTGCACACACAACCAACTAGAGACAGAACTGCACTTCCTGACTTCCTGCCAGTCATACGAAGACATCAGGAATACACAATTCCCAAGGATTACAAAGGCATGCAAGGACTTCAAAGACACTCCAGATGCTCACCAACTGCCATACCTGTTGGGAGAAATACAACAATGTGCGAACGCAGCAGCAAGATTCGTCACCTGCTGTGATGAGGGAAGGACCTCAAACTCCCCATAGACTCATCCCCCTGGACTCTCTCTTCACATAATAATTGCATCCTCTGTAATGTAAATACTGTGTATTTAGAGTGTATCTTTAATTTATCTGTTTATGAGAGATACTGTAATTTTTGTAATTTTTATAATATCGCACAAAGTACTTTTATAGTATAATATTTGATATGTAGAGATATTTTGTTTAACGGTTTATACTTATTATTATAATATATACCTTACCTTTTTACTTTTTATTTTATAACACTGTTTATTTTATTGTTCACCTGCTTTGGCAATGCAATTGTATATTTCTCATGAATTGAATTGAGCGAGAGAGAGAGAAAGAGAAAGAGAAAGAGAGAGAGAGAGAGAGAGAGAGAGAGAGAGAGAGAGAGAGAGAGAGAGAGAGAGAGAGAGAGAGAGAGAGAGAGAGAGACTCATTGCGTTGTCTCAGTACTGGACCACTATCCCTACAAAGCGGCCCCCGTGGTGCGGAGGGGATGTGGAGGGGGGAGGGGTTGGGGATGACAGGGGGACTAAAGCGGGGGGGCAGGTGGTGATAAACATAAGGGATTGTATGGGCTCCATCGTGGAGTCTGATATGTCCCCATCTGGCCCCACTGAAGATGACCCCTGGCCCGCTGTTTGGGAATCCTTTAAGCAGGAAACAAAGAAACAAAACTGAGTCCCTGTCACCCTGCGTTCACACCAAAAGATGCATTTGCTGCCCGAACGCGTTGTCGTTGAAGTTTTGCGGCGCAGCAAATCAAGTTTTGCTGTGCAGCAAAAGTTTTGCGGCGCAGCAAAGGTTTTGCGGCGCAGCAAAGGTTTTGACGCACAGCAAAAGTTTTGCTGCGCCGCAGTTTTGCAGCGCGGGAGGTTTCGCAGCACGGCAAGTTTTGCCGGCGGTGCTTCTGAATTCATTCACAACCATGGCCGACATTACAAGCATTGCATGTCTTTACCTGTTGTGGAAGAGGGAGAGACGTCGGAATGCCCCTCGTTTATGGCTTCATGAGACCATTCGGAGCTATACTCATAGTTTAGTTTAACTGTAAACACAACTACACTACAAAATGCTGATTTGTGGGTTTTTTCGAGTTACTAAATAAATGTAACGGTAGTGAACTCTAGGTCACTCCAAGGGAGTAACACTGATTGGCTGTTACGGCATGTCACTCAGTGGCAACGCCTCAGTGGCAACGCCTCAGTGGCAACGCCTCAGTGGCAACGCCTCAGTGGCAACGCCTCAGTGGCAACGCCTCAGTGGCAACGCTGTTGAACGCTGGCTGTCATCACGCTGGCTGTCATCACGCGTGTGCTGCCGAAAAGTTGAAAAATTTCAACTCGAGCAACATTTGACGCGCCGCAAAATACGTGAACGCGCCCGCCGCCCGTGCCCGGCAGCGGGCACGGGCGTGCTGCGCTGCAAATCCTATTTTGCCGCGCCGCAAATCGAATCAAAAAAGTGCTGCGGCAGCAAAGCAGCAACGCGTCTCTACATTCACTTTGAATGGGATCGTGCTGCGCGGCAACTTTTTGCATCTTTTGGTGTGAACGCAGGGTCAGAGTTAATGTGATGCATCAGAGAATGGCTGACTGAGGGCACAGAGCCAATAAAGTGACCATAAGAACCAGAGATGTGATGATAAATAGGGGTACTGTAACGTCCGCTTACATTTGACAAACATTTGTGATAATTACTTATTGAGGTACATAAAATAACGTAAATTGAACCTGCAAAGTGGATGAAATGACTCATCCCTCTCTCTCTCTCTCTGTCTGTGTCTGTGTGTCAGTGGGTCTGTGTGTCTGTGTGTCTGTGTGTGTTGCACATGTATTTCTCCTGATTTAGGTTTTTGCATATGTTCATATTTAGGTCAGGACACAAAGAGGAGAAGGAAAATACCCAATGGTCCAAGGAGGGAGAGAAGGAAAGGAGGGATGGGGAGAAGAGGGGAGAGGAGGGAGAAGGGGGAGAGGAGAGGATCCCATCCTATCGTCTTCTCAGCCAACCGGAAGACAAAACCTGAACTGGCAAAACATGTACCGTGGTGGCGTTTATTCAGCACATTCCTGTAGAACAACAAAGGCCCGGCGCTGGCGTTTCATAACCCTCCGTACCGCGGCTCTTTGTCTTCAGGCTCTGTGTGTCCGTGGTTGCAGGGAGGAGGAGGAAGGGGGGGTTGCTTTTCATCCTATTTGGACAAAGCCAGATACACTGGGGGACTTTCACAATGTAGAACAAAAACTTCACCTGATCCAGGTGAAATGTATTGACTTCTTACCAAAGGAGGCATTTCTGATAAAAGCCTACTCGTTCCTGTTAAAACATGGCATCTTTATCAGGCCTCTTTATCAGTGTTGCATTACAACATTGGTATATGTGTGCAGGGCATCACATAGGAAAGAAGAAAGACATAGCCAGGGCCATTATTAACATATTAATTCATGTGTCACCAAGATAATACAAGAACTTCATCATATAAGCCCTGACAAAATGCTAAGAGACCAAAGAAATTATGAGCTGGATGCTAGGAAGACAGAGATGGAAACAGAGTAAGTAAAACGAAGAGAGAGAAGAAAGAAAGAAAGAAAGAAAGAAAGAAAGAAAGAAAGAAAGAAAGAAAGAAAGAAAGAAAGAAAGAAAGAAAGAAAAAACTGATTTGACTGCTAATCTCCTTCTGAGTGGCTCAGAAGGAGTGGCTCAGAAGGAGCCACTCAGCCTCCTTAGACGTGCAGCTCAGACCCCGTCCACACGGAGCCGTGTGGACAAGACATACGTCTTGTGCGTTTCGGCTGACCGTCTAGACGGAGCCGGCGAATCCGGTGCCCGAAACCGCACATTTCTGAAACCACCCTCGGAGGTGGTTTCAAATCTATCCAGACCTATGCGGTGTCGTGTTAGGATACATGTGGACGCCTGAAACGCAAACAAAGATGTCATTAGCCCCCCACCAGCAGGGGGACGTCAGAGTTGCGTTGAATTTTTTATTTATTATTTTATTTGCATTCTTTTTGTAGCTTTAAATAAAGCCCCATGATGAATTTAATTACTAACTGTAGGCTACATTAAAATGTATTTCTGCTTAATTAAAAAGGTTGAATCTCTTCGTGACTGAATGTTTGTATACAGGCTGGCTGTATGCGCGCAGGGTTGATGCGCTCCGCCTTTTTCTGTGGAGAACCAGCGCCTTGAATATTTACTACAGCGTTTCTCTAACCCTAACCCAAAAAAAATATTTTTGCCGTGACGAAATTAAAATCGACACGTTGACTTTAAAGTCAACATGTCGAAATTAAACTCGATATGTCGAGAATAAAGTTGAAATGTCATGTCGACTTTAATCTCGACGTGTCGTCTTAATCTCGACGTGTCGTCTTTAAACTTGAAATGTCGACTTTAAACTCGAAATGTCGAGAATAAAGTTGAAACATCATATCAACTTTAATCTCGACGTGTCCATTTTCCGTTCCTCTGTCAGCACGCAGGGCATCCTCCCAAGCGTGTAGCGGATGACACCAAGTAGTCGTCCGCTGTAATAGTGCGGCATTGCCATCAGTGGTTGCATTGACGGTTTTAGTCGCTATATTGTTTGGATGGAGGCCTACACCACAAACAATGACCCCAGGGTTATTGCCGACTACTTCGTGTCATCCGCTGCACGCTTGGGAGGATGCCCGGAGCGTCTGCATGCTGACAGAGGAACGGAAAATGGACACGTCGAGATTAAAGTAGGCCTATATATGATGTTTCAACTTTATTCTCGACATTTAGAGTTTAAAGTCGACACGTCGAGATTAAAGTCGACGTGACATTTCAACTTTATTCTCGACATTTCGAGTTTAATGTCGACATGTTGACGTTGACATTAATGTCAACGTGTCGATTTTAATCTCGTCACGGCAAAAATATTTTTTTTCTTCACGTGTGGCCCTAATACTCCATCGTAGGTTTCGCAATGACTCCGACTTTACGGAGATATTCCTGAACCGCATAAGGCTACGGTTACATGATGACGCTCTGAACAGAAGACGCAAAAGTGGCGTTGTGTCTTCACATTTTATTCTGCGTTTAGATGAGCGTTTTCGGGAAGAAATCTGCGTGCATACGGTGAAGCAAAAGTGTGTGGAATTCGATTGGGTATGCATATCAGGCGGCAAGCTGTGATACATTATCACACAACACCGCCATGTCTGAGCGCATGCATAGATTCTTCCTTCTTCTCTTATCTGCGCCGCGAAAACCAAAACATAAATATAACCGCAAGCGTTGTTTAACGGGGGCCGAGCAAAAATAAAAGTCAAGAACACACTAATGGAAGATATATAACATATAATTGTCATATTTAAGGAAAGATGTTCCACTTATAAACCTGGTACCGTATTCACAAAGGATCTTAGGGCTAAAAGTAGGTCCTAACTGGCGAATTAGGAGTAACTCCTAAAAATAATGGGCGTGTCACTCTTAAATTTAGCACTCCTAACTTTTTTCACTAAGAGCAATTCACAAAGTATTTTAGGCCTAAAAGTAGCACCTAAGTCAAGGAGAGCTTAAAAGTCCTCAAGAGGACTCCTAACTCAGTAAGACCTAATCACAAAGAATCGTAAAATGCCTGCGAGACGAAATGTTAGGGTATGAAACTTGTTGTGGAGTTAGTGCGCGATGCAATAACATCCCCGTCTAACAGGAATAATCCGATTAGTCCCGAAATAAAATGTTTGGCCACACTACGTTAATTAGCAACAGGGGAAATGCAACTTTGCAATGCTGACGATTTAAAAATATCGCAACCATCAGTCAGCCGTGCCATAAACTTTCCTTTGGATATTCAACAATTACACAGGATCAAAGCCAACTTCATGGCAATTGCAGGTATGCCCGGTGTGGTCGGTGATATTGACGGGACGCACATAAAAATAATTGCGCCATCAAAAGACGAGGACGTGTTCGTCAATAGGAAGAAAGTGCATTCCATCAACACGCAGGTTGTTTTTGATGCAAATTTTAACATAGCCTACTGGATGTTGTTGCAAAATGGCCTGGAGCTTCAGCTACCCATGATTCGCGCATTTTAATGGTGAGCGGTCTGAGGCAGCTTTTTGAGATGTACCAGTTGGGTGTCACTTGCTGGGTGACAGTGACTATCCATGCAAGACGTGGCTCTAGACACCCTACCTCAATCCACAACCGGGAGCACAGTTAAAGTATAACATGTAAGTTATTACGCAGATTACGCTTAGTCCTATGCGTAAAACACATCGTATTGGCTCTTTGACGCCTTTCATTTGTTGAATCCATATTTATTATTGTTTACTGATTTCCTCCATATATGCTAGAGCACAAAAACATACACGAAATGTTGTGGAGAGAGGAATTGGGCAGATGAAACGTCGGTTTCATGTCCTCCACGGCGAAATACGCCTCACCCCAGAGAGGGCAAGCACAGTAATCACTGTATGTGCCATTCTACACAACCTCTGCAAGCGGAGGAAAATTCCACAGCCAGACGATGATGATGATGATGATGATGATGATGATGATGATGATGATGATGATGATGATGATGATGATGATGATGGCGATCACCATGACAATGAATTTGGCCGTGTGGAACCGAGTGGACTGGCATTTAGGGATCACTTTGAAAATCCATTTTAGGTAAACACCTTGGCACAAGTCAGTCAACACTTGTGTAGTTCATAACATTTATTTTCTTTTAAATTTTACGTATTTTTATTGTTTGCTTTCTCTCTATCTTGACGTTGCAGGCTACAACGTCATTATCGTGGTCTGCACAAAATTGTCATCATGCGAGTATTCTGCTAACTGCACTATAACTACTTAATAGGAATTCATTTCTAGCCTAGGCTATTTCCTTGTTTTTCGGTGATTTAGTTGGCTCGTCTGAACAACCAATCACCGAACTGACCGCTTCTAAACTTGTGCACGTAATCCATAGCAATGGCGCGTCACTCTTAGTTCATTCTTAGTGATCCATCCTTAGTAAGAGTAGGTCTCAGCGGCTTTGTGAATAACTTTCAAGAAAAAACTCCCACGTAAAATGTTTTAGCGCGAGTTAGGAGCACTCCTAGCGGTAAGATAAAATGCTTTGGGAATACAGCCCCTGAACTGCAGCCTCATTCACATGGTCAAAATGTCTCCTGATACCGGAATGTTGATTGCCAGACGACTTTCAGGTGCTGTTCAATGTTTTGTTTCTTAAATGAGTAGCAATGACAGAATGTCATGATCAGCATGTTCTTAATGCTTGAATCAGGATTCAAACTCTCAAACTAAGGATCACCAGTACACGGCATTAACCCGTCGAGCCACTGACATGCCTGACAGCATGAAGTCTCATTCACATCGTGAAAATGTCGATTTATAAGCACACAACATCAAGAAAACACCAAGCACACATTTCACGAGAGAATTAAGGGCTTTCTTAAGATAGTACAGATCTGAAAATGTGCACTGTTAATGGTATCCACCTAATGATAGCCGTATGATAGTTATACAATAACAAAATGGTCAGATAGGCAAAATAGGTTGTGTAAATTGTGGAAAATTAAACATTTTTAGAGCAGAAGACCAGGGTGAAAAAGATGCATCTGATTATAGAGATTAAAATGATGAAAGAATTTTGAGTACAGGTCAATCTCGTAAGGAGAAATAAGGCTAGTTCATATTTTTTTTGGGCTAACTGCGCCAACTTTATTGGCCAATATTTCTCAAATGGAATTGAGTAAATAAATTCTATCCGATGATTTTTGTGAAACTTGGTCTAAAGATTTTATGTGGCGATTTTGGTGAATTTTTGATTATTTTTGTAGCCTTTGAATCTTTTTTTTATCATGTTTAGCTTTAAAATGAAATTGTGGGAAGAGTATACATTTTTAGGGCATAAGACCCGGGTTTTATAAATGTGTCTGATTCTAGAGATTAATATTCTGAAAGAATTTTGAGTCCACGTCAATCTGGTGAGGATTAATAAACCTAATTCATGATTTTTTACAATAGCACCGCCTTTGGGTGCAGTATCACAAATTTCAAGAGTTTTCGACCTATGGTATAGGCTGCAGTTTGACTTTTTCAGAATTTTACAGAAAAAAACGCGTACGCGACGTAAGCAGATCGTAGCAGAGTTTTGCGTCCTGGCAGTGTACTAGACGGAAACGCTACGGCGGAGCGTATTCAAGTATTCCACTCTGGAGGGTGGAATAGTTCATTAGAGAGAGTAGCTAGTTAATTAGCATGTCATTGATGGAGTCCATCGGTATGTGCTCGATGAGCAGGAGGAAAAGCAGCCGTTTTTCCTTGAAGTCAATTCACATGTGCTAAAGGATGCGTGACAAATGCTGTCTGTCTGAATGAAGCAGACAGTGGGGGAGGGATAGAGAGGAGGGAGAGAGAGAGAGGAGCGACAGAAGAGAAAAGCAGTCCTGCAGTCTGTTCTATTCCAAAATGGGGGGAGAGAAAGGCAGCCTCAAATTATTTTGGCTGGAACTTGAAAGTCAAGCGGTTTGCGGTGAGGAGACGATAGCGTTTAAAAATACAGCCAATAAATGGAAAAAAAGTAGGCAAGCACACTTTTAACCTTTTAAACCAGCGTTTTTGTGTACGGCTACTGTTGCTGTGGCGCTGGGAGTGGCTCCCTGTACAGTCCGTCTGGACCGTTACGGCCGCTTGGGGTTTCCTGCCTGTGGCGAGAGAGATGAATCCCTGAGCGACTAAAGCTCTCATTATAGTCTAAATCCAGCGGACACAAATGCTGCCAGCTCCTAGGTAGGCCCTCTGTCAGCTCCTAGGTAGGCCCTCTGTCAGCTCCTAGGTAGGCCCTCTCACTGTACAACAGCTCCCAGGTAGGCCCTCTCACTGTACTACAGCTCCTAGGTAGACCCTCTCACTGTACTACAGCTCCTAGGTAGGCCCTCTCACTGTACTACAGCTCCTAGGTAGGCCCTCTCACTGTACTACAGCTCCTAGGTAGGCCCTCTGTCAGCTCCTAGGTAGGCCCTCTCACTGTACTACAGCTCCCAGGTAGGCCCTCTCACTGTACTACAGCTCCCAGGTAGGCCCTCTCACTGTACTACAGCTCCTAGGTAGGCCCTCTCACTGTACTACAGCTCCTAGGTAGGTCCTCTCACTGTACTACAGCTCCTAGGTACGCCCTCTCACTGTACTACAGCTCCTAGGTAGGCCCTCTCACTGTACTACAGCTCCTAGGTAGGCCCTCTCACTGTACTACAGCTCCTAGGTAGGCCCTCTGTCAGCTCCTAGGTAGGCCCTCTCACTGTACTACAGCTCCTAGGTAGGCCCTCTCACTGTACTACAGCTCCTAGGTACGCCCTCTCACTGTACTACAGCTCCTAGGTAGGCCCTCTGTCAGCTCCTAGGTAGGCCCTCTCACTGTACTACAGCTCCTAGGTAGGCCCTCTCACTGTACTACAGCTCCTAGGTAGGCCCTCTCACTGTACTACAGCTCCTAGGTACGCCCTCTCACTGTACTACAGCTCCTAGGTAGGCCCTCTGTCAGCTCCTAGGTAGGCCCTCTGTCAGCTCCTGGGTAGGCCCTCTCACTGTACTACAGCTCATAGGTAGTCCCTCTGTCAGCTCCTAGGTAGGCCCTCTCACATTTAGGCTCATCAATGTTGGCCTGGGATCACTAAACCACTTCCTACCCTCGCTCTCACCATCCCCATCAGAGGCATGAAAGCTTGAAAGCATAAGTCCATCAGTAATATCACTGAGGCCAGACGCTGATACTGTTGACTTACTTTATGTTAGGCATTGTTTGCGTTGCTCTAAAGTACACTACTGTTAAAGACATTTCCTGTCGTGAGATAATCAACTAAAACTGAAACGAGTTTTCCGACAAACAATGCACTGTGGTTTGGGTTGTGTATGTGCATTTGGGAATATATGCCACTTTACCAGGACCAGTTACATTGACCAATTAGTAAACATGGACACCATTAAAACACATGGTTAGATACTTGGCACCCAAAGTGGTCGACTGGAAGGGGTGCCCGGTGTGTCACTGTTAGCCCCTGGTTCATTTCTTCCAGTAACAAGTTGCTCTAAGGAGACACTGATTGCTTTGCTATTACAAAGTCAAATTAGATCAATGAGGAAGGCGTTGTAGTTAAACGTAGGGTTTGGCATGTCACTCACATCCAAAGTCCCGCTCCTAAACCATAGGCAAATTTACTAAATGTATTTATTTTGGCCAATTTCTGTGCACTCTGGGCCGAGCCGAGGCGCTGTAAGCTTTAGGGAATTAGCAGAGGAGAGCTGGAAAAGCAGAGCGGTGATGGCGGTTACCACCTTACTCAGGAACCCTGCCAACAACCCCCCCCCCTCCCCCAAACACCAGCCTTCCGAGTTGCAAGTGGGGAAATCTCCCAGCATTCTTGCGGCATTTCACAGAGGCACGCCCCCTTTTGGTCGGGCCCCCTCGGAATTCTGAGAGTATACCGAGTTCAGTATTGAAGCTCTCAACAAAAATGGCTGCGCCCGTAAAGAGATTTATATTATTGTATTTGTACCATGGTGGTCATTTTAATGTTGATTTTAAATCCTCTTACACACTTGATTACGTTGCTACTTTATACCGGTCACCAATTTATGCATTGCACGGTCTGGCTGTGCGTGCAATACAATGTTAAGTTGTGTTGTTTTTTTTTTAGCTGGATTGCTAAAGTGGCTAATGTAGCTAAAAATAAACAACGACTAGCCAATTTCATGACACAATCACAAAGACGAACGGGAATGCTATATGTGCACCGGAAATGACACCACAAGTGCAACTCGGAAGGCTGGTGTCCAAGGCATCTGGATCACACCATTACAATTGTATTATTTACGCATGATATGTAACTGAGAATATTAAATGTCAACATGAATGGGTGCATGTTGAGGTGTCGGTCAGTGTAACCTGTGAGACAAATCAGCAACAAAGCCCTCTGAGCACTGATTGAATCACACTTAAGGAACCACAAACACACACACACACACACACACACACACACACACACACACACACACACACACACACACACACACACACACACACACACACACACACACACACACACACACACACACACACATTTATATGGATGCATCTGTTGGCAGAGCTTCAATGTGAGATACAGCTAGATGTGCTGGTGGCCAGCGAAGGCCCAGCCTCAGAATACAACATAGAAAAGAACAGGAAGGGCAGTGGCATTGTGGGAGGAAAGAGTTTGATACAACTCAAAAATGCTATATTATTCCAACTCCTTCCCAACCAGGCTCCAGGCTACTGCTCCGTAGTTTTACAAAGGCTCAAGGGAGAAAATGAATTGAAGGAAAAAGTGTTTGGTTTTAAATTACACTTTTTGAAGACATAAAGTTGTCATTCCTTGTTTTCACATTTATAAATCTTGATTAAAACAAAGAGGAGAAACTATTGCTGGTGTGTTGGGCTTGACAAATGGACCCTCATTACGGCTGGACCAAATAGAAGCTGCATCTCCCTGGTCAGAGCGATGTCAGCGAAGGAAGCAGACCTAAATAGATGTGGTTTCGATGTAAAGCTGAAGTCCGACATTTCTGTCTGGTTAGTGTGCCGTCAAACGACCATCGCTATGTATAAACCAGGGCCACTTTACTGTGTGCTCCACATCCCCCTTCTGAATACCACAAATTACTTTCATTCTCTCAGAGATATTCAGCGTCTACACACAGAGCGAGAACACACACTTCCACTCACAAGCCCTTCATTTAGTCAAGACTTAGGGAATATTCTCTGCTTCTCTCTCCATTTAAAATAAAGGGAAATATGCAGTAAACACAGAAAGACATTTGTGTTAGGGATCATATTGGATGTAGATCTACTCCTTTGGTTCCATTTGATCACTAGTAATGTGTTGTGAACGTTTATAAACAAGCCTGTTCTGTAATAAGCAAGGCATTACAGTGTCTCAGTCTCACAGGACAGATACAAACATGATGCCGACTGGGAGTATAGGGACGACCATGTACTGGTGTGGTAGTCATCACACAACTGTGTGTGTGTGTGTGTGTGTGTGTGTGTGTGTGTGTGTGTGTGTGTGTGTGTGTGTGTGTGTGTGTGTGTGTGTGTGTGTGTGTGTGTGCGTGTGTTAAACAATAGCTGCAGCGCGTGGTGCATGGATTGGCTGTTACGTCAGAAGCTCCAAATCTACGCGATAGAAGAATATAAGTGTTGATCCACGCTTCTCCCAAATAAAGCAACCGTTGAATCAGTCCATTCAAATAAAAATAAAGTGAATTGCAAAACAACCAGTCGACCTTATTCAACTACATACCAACTATATATATACACGATACAATACGCCTGATGTTGGAGCACGTTGCGATAAGTTTAACACTTTAAGATCAAGCCTTGTTGTGCTTCTACTTTCCATGGAATGATTCCCGGGTAGGAGACGCGTTAGTGCGAAACAACCCCGAACCACAGCAGCGGGGCGGCACACAACCCTTACCCTGCGATGAGATGTTTCCTGGGAATGAATTCCACAAGATAGAAGCCATCTTGTGACCCCCCCCCCCCCCCACACACACACACACACACACACACACACACACACACACACACACACACACACACACACACACACACACACACACACACACACACACACACACACACACACACACACACACAGCCCCTTTTGAAGAAAAAAGTTTTGCTATGGGGGAATGGGGGGGTTATTCCATGAGGTGCTGCTCTACGTAGCGAGGTGCTTGTCATTCAGAGGAGACAATGTGCTCGTTATACACACACATACACATATATAAACACATATATCTATGTAGGCCTATATACACACACACACACACACACACACACACACACACACACACACACACACACACACACACACACATATATATATATATATATATATATATATATATATATATATATATATATATATATATATATATATATATATATATATATATGATATTTTACATACTTGGACAATCTCCCCCTCCGCGCTGATAGTGGCCCCAGCTTTGGAGAAGCGTCCTTGCAGCCCGGTCGTGTACGTGGTGTAATCTCCATTGGGACTCGACTCGAACAGAACCACCTCCACAAACGCGGTGTCCTTAGCGACCACGGAGCCGAGTGACGTGGAGACCACGAAGATCACCAGGACCACCGAGTCGGGGTCCAGGGCCAGGCGCAGAGGGAACAGCATCATCTTGCCGGCTGGATCTGCGCCGATCGGAACATAGTTTCCAAGGCTGATCGGATGGATCGAAGGAATCGAGTCTGTTCGGAACGGTCGAAAAGGCGAACGAAACGCAGCGGACCCGGAATTGTGCAATAAAAGCTGCAGCGAGACCGGAGCGCGTTTATTCACCACTGCAGCCTCGTCAATTACACTCTCTCTCCCTCCCTCCCTCCCTCTTTCTCTAACTCTCCTCTCTTTCTCACCCCCACCCTACAAAGCAGATCTCCTTTGATCTCCAAACACGTGATTGTTTTTCTCTCTCCCAAAGGGTTCTTCCCATCCACCAGTCCCTCGGACCCTCTCCTCTGCCTCCCCCCACTGAAGGGAGCACTCGGTTAAGGACGTCCGGGTGCCTCAGGACAGGTTCACCACACACCAATGCCATTTTGTCTCAACCTTTCACTCTTATCGCGGGTTATTACGTTTATATCGAGTGATCTCAATATCGGTGTCCTCATGTCTTTATGCACACAAGCTCGCAAACACACCCAGACTTCCACGCAGTTGTCATTTCTTGTGCCACCTTAACATAAACATTGCCCTCTCCGCTCGTTCCTCAGATATATATATATATATATATATATATATATATATATATATATATATATATATATATATATATATATATATATATATATTTATATAAACAGTATGTATATATAAACAGTTTGTATATATAATATATATATATATATATACATAAAAATAAATAAATATAAGTGTGTGTGTGTGTGTGTGTGTGTGTGTGTGTGTGTGTGTGTGTGTGTGTGTGTGTGTGTGTGTGTGTGTGTGTGTGTGTGTGTGTGTGTGTGTGTGTGTGTGCGCGTGTGTTTGTGTGTGTTTACCTCAAGGTTACAACCTGGTGCACAAATTATCAGAAAACATCCCAGTTTAAAAAGATTAAAATCAGAGGACAACAATAGTGCTACACAAACCTGTGTCTACAAATGATGGGGTTTTGACCGTTTTATACATGATTAGCAGATAGATGTATAGAGAGTTATTTCTAATCAAGTAAGTAAGTGAGGGCTATGGTTATAAACAGAAGGACTAACAACAAACTGTCATCTTCAAAGTGGCCAGATTCAGAAATACTTGGCGTGCCATGTTATAGGCTGGGAGTTTTTAATTATGACTGAAATAAAACATATTTTATACACTTCATGATAACAACATTGTCTTACTTTGAACATTGTCTACTTACATTCTTTAGCAGTATTACAGAATTGAAGCTGCAGCATTTGATCAGGCTCCATGGTATATCATGAACAGACTCTCAAACCAACCCAGCATGGTGGGGCTACACAGCCAATGAAAGGAGCTGATTGTGGATGCAGCTCTTGGGCAGAAAACAAAGGAGATGTCATGTTTGTACCATGCAGGCGAGACCCAGCTATGTCTCTGGTTCTGCAGACTGAGATGTCCACAGTATCTCTTGTCTTAACACTCAGGGCCTGGTAGTGTCTCAATAAGACAGTGCAGTCTGTTAAAGTGAACAGAAAAAAAACAATCCTTTAGACGACACAACATGGCTGGCAGAGTTCACGCCGTACCGGGGATGTGGTATATTGTCTAACGTTGTGTGTTCTGCGACAGTGTAGCATGAAGTACACAGAAGTGTGTCTAGCTCTACAGTGGTTATGATATAATACTTTTGTTTCCCAGGGAAATTGCCCAACACACTACTGCACCAGTTTGATACAAGGAGTCCCCCCCCCTCATTCCACGGGCCTCAGAGAAGAACAATGACATATAGCTTTAGAAAATAAACCTGCATTAATAAAATACACAGACATTTAATGATCAAACATTCTGAAGCAGATCCATGTCGGGCCTGTAGCTCTAAACATTACCTTGCTGCCTGACCCAGGCTACAGAGATGGTTATTCCTTAGCCACCAGCTTACTTAAAAAGGTTTACAAACTTAAAAAACAACCTGTTTACAAGTAGTGCTCCATCAGATAGTTCCAATGGACTGGTGTTAGGGCTGTTAGGACTGGTTAATAATAATAATCATAATAATTGGTCAGTTTTTTTATAGCGCTTTTCTAAATACTCAAAGACGCTTTACAAATAAGAAAGGAATACATACAGACAGTACAGAAACTCAAACAAAAGGGAAAAAATATACAACACCACAACAATAGGCAACACATTAAGAGAGCGGGAGAGAGTGGAAGATGGAGGAGGATGATTTGTCAAATGTTGTAGGTGGTTCTGAAGAGAAAGGTTTTAAGTTGACTTTTGAATGATAACACGGTGGTGTTCTTATCATAAATGATACAGATGATTGATTACATTTGGCCCATGCTTATTAAAACCAACTGGAGGCCTTCAGGTCCAGAAGGCAGCGGGCGTCTGAAGAAGGCTGGTCAACGTGTGGTCAGACTCAGAAGGGTGGACAACATTTTGAGTTGAGGAGAACAAACCGTGCTCCTTGAGTACGACATGTTTGTGACATGTTTGTGCTCCTTGAGTACGACAGAGATTACAGATCACAACAGAGTGATGTCATCCATTATTCAATCATAATCAGGACCACATGAACATCTGTCTGAAATGACAAACACACACACACACACAGACACACACACACACACACACACACACACACACACACACACACTGGATATACACTGGACAGACACACACACACACACACACACACACACACACACACACACACACACACACACACACACACGCACACACACACACACACACACACACACACACACACACACACACACATACACAGGCGTGTGTGTGTGTGTGTACATATTCCAGAAGATATGAAGTTGCTTGAAGGGTGGCACCAGGGTGAGGTAACTCACCTTTCAACTCAGCTATTAACTCACCTGCTTCAAATCAGTCACATCGAATAAGTTAGTTGTCAAAGGTATTTAGTCAAATGTACTTCGGTTTATTTTGAAATTAAGCTAAGTTCTAAACAAAGGAATATGTATGCTTTTTAAAACAATGAACAGAGTATACTATTGGGCAGTCGATTCTACAGGCTAATGAGCGCTTTAAGTCAGCACGCCCTCTGCTGTGTGTTTGGGTTACTGCATGCCATCTGAGTATTGGGCGTTGTGATTTGGCCTTTGATGATGATTAGCATTCTGGGCGTTATTTTTTTCCTAGGAGTTCTATAAAATAAGAAAACATGGTCAACTCCTGTCTGAAAAACATCAGAAACCCGATACCTACACTGCATTGTAATTGATTGAAAGGTCTCAGCATGTGTTTCTACGTCTATTGTGCGGGTTTATCTATCTATCCATCTATATATAAATATCTTCCTGCATAATTACCTTTATGCCTACCTACCTATCTATCCATCTATCTATATACCTAACTATCTCCTACATAATTACCTGTCTATCCATCTATGTTTCTATCATAACTATCTATCTTAAGTAGGCCTAACTCTTACATGTATGTGTCTTTGCGTGTATTCTGTCTTCAACTGATGTAGGTACTATCACTCCCCTGTAGTCAGCCTGCGGTCAATACGCAGCTCTTCCTACCAGCACCTCGGGGTCCAGGTGAATTGTTTCATTATTGCATAGTCCTGACACTGGGTTTTAATGAAGTGAGGAGACGTTTACATTAATCAGTGGAGCATATTATTACATAGAGTAATTAGGGCCCCCCCCTTCTATTCTTGTGATGACAAACACACAAACACCCACACCCGCGCACACACACACACACACACACACACACACACACACACACACACACACACACACACACACACACACACACACACACACACACACACACACACACACACACACACACACACACACACACAGCTGGCTTCTGGAACTCAGAGAATGCTACTATTATAAACTCATATAACTGCATTTATTCACACAGTGGAAGGTGGGTTGAATTACTTTGTCATGTATTGGTTAATCATCTATTGTCTTTGACATATAGTGTAGATGCCTTTTGGTTGTGGCTATTTAAATACACTTTGCAGAATTGCTGAGGTTATAGATTTCACAAATAAAATGCTCAGCTTTGAAGAACTTGGGAATACCAGACTCCTCTGAAATTGAATTAGATTCTATCGTGTTATATCCCCCAGATCTATTCACTGATGGTGAAATATGTCTTCACCATCAGTACTAAAAAACTACATGATCACAAACCAAGAGACCATCCCCCTAAGTCTTAAGCTTTTGTTGATACAGCCGTTATATTCACTAGCTGTCATACACTAAAGCCGTTTCTCAATTCGCGTGCTCGATATCGCCGTTTCACCGAGCATGCATCGGAGGTGGCTCGTGTGTGCTTGCTCCCGCTATAAATCCCAGGATGCATTTCGCACTCGCAGCAGTACGAGGGCGGACAATATGGAGAAGACGCACAAGTTACAACTGTAGCTTAAGTTACTCTTAACTTATATATATATTTATATAATATATAATATATAGGCCTAATATAATAATAATAATATATCAATATATATATGTAAGGTCGTGTGTGTGTGTATAGCTTATACACATGACAGGACACTCATATCTTTTCAATTGTTATTCATGCAGAATATTTACATACTATTTGAAAATGAAAGAGGCTGGGATTTTGTTTTACATAATTTGTTTATATTGTTCAGTAGTATATGCCTAAATGAGGCCGTAGCACAGTTAACGGACGAGCAGAGGTGGTGACGTCATCGAGTCCGCTGCTGTTCCAATTGCAGGTACGTACTCGCGTGCTCGCAAGTATGTGCTTGAAGTACAGGCTTGCCAAGTACGTGCTAGCAAGTCATCGAGTCCGTAGTACGCGTGCTACGAATTGAGAAACGGCCTAAAAGTCTTCAGGGGCACCCCACTATCAGGTAAAACTGTTTGTGCATAAAAACTAGAGGAAAGCCAAGAAAAGAAATGTGAATTATTAGGACGTGGCTTTGAGGTCACGTCACTATCGGGGGGTGGACAGGTTATTCTCAGCTCTCTGGCTTAAGGGTCAGAGTTCACTTTGACATTCATATATGTGTGTGAGAGAGAGAAAAAGGTTTAGGAAAGAGAGGGAAAAGAAGTGGGTAGACTGAAGCTTTTGAAATGAGGCACTTGTATGTTCAAGGTGTCTGTGTGCGCACAATTCAATTGTATGTGCATGTGAGAATGCCATTACAACCTTCCACTCTTCCCTCCTTTAATGGGTCAGTCACTATGTTTTTAACTTCATAATCCTTTGTTGAAACTTTATCTTTGAGACCATTTCTCATTCATAATCACATCATTCACAACCCTTCTCTACGCCACTGTCCCTTCTCTCTTATTGACCCCCCCCCCTCTTATCTTTTCTCTCTTTCCGTTACTCATTTTAATTAATAAACCAGTCCTCCCTACTCAGATGTGTACAGAGACTACAGTACATTTGCAAAGATTAGTAAATTAAAGGGTTGGATGGATCGACAGAAAGTTTATTGAATAAAAGTTGTTATGACCGCATGGCTCAAGCATGACATAAGGAGACACGCAGTGAACAAGTTTCTATATATTTATTCAAAATATAAGCCCTAACAAGGAAATTAAGTATCAGTGTATGTGGCAGCTTAACGATGTGTAGTGTGTTATGGACTGGTGTAGTGAGAATGTGCCAAAAAAACCAAAATTAAGAAGAGGGTTTGGCAACAGCAGCTGCTGTCACCCAGGCAGCGAGAGACCGAAAGGCTGGATGTCTTCCTCTTTTATAGGCCAATCAGGTCAATCAAGTGCACCTGCTGAAAAAGGGGAAGAGCCAAATGGCCCAAGTGGTAAAACAGTGCCATGGTAATGCTGCTATCCATTTGGATGGTACGCTGGTACGAACGACAAGCTTCAGCGAGAACGTGACGTATTTCCCTTGCTCCAAATGGTTTGCCATTTGTGTTTCTGTCGAGCCACGAGGGGGAGTAGTAGCAGGCTAGCCATCATTAGCAACATAGCCTCTTTAGCAAACCAGCTTCCAAACAAAACTTTACATTGAATTGCACGCAAAGCAAGACCGTGCAATGCATACATTGGTGACCGGATTAAGGCAGCAATGAAATTAAGTGTGTAAGAGGTTTTACAAACGACATTAAAACCACCAACGTGGTACAAATAGAAAGAAAATACATCTCATCCCCCATTAACTATGGGCGCAGCCATCTTCTTTGCGAGTTGTACAGCTCTGCTCGCTCTACTTTGAAAGCGACGAGATACTACGACCAAAAGGGGGCGTGCCTCAGTGAAATGCCGCAAGAAAGCTGGGAGATTTGCGACTTTACCACTTCGTAAATCCAAATGGATAGCAGCATAAGAGTTACCAGGGGGATGTAACAAAGTACTGTAATGTTCTCACTTAATGAACATCCAGCTATCCACTCAGTTAAACATGAAACTTCAAATGACTCGAGAACCTTCTGTGTTGAGTTTTTTTTACTGAAGCGTGTATATTGCAAAACTGTAACACAAGAATAAAAGGCAATGTTGGCATTACAGCTCAGAAGTATTAAATGTACTAAGCATGAATCTTATATTAAGAAAAAAGAGAACAAAGAATGGAGGCTAGAAGCTAAGCATGAGGTATTAGCATAGCATGTACAAGTTCAGTATAAATGTGTTTGTGGAGTAAACATTTCAGTTCACACTAAAGGCAAGAAATATTGGGTTTTCTACATTAACATACTTCCAACAGAAACATTTACTTACAGACAATGTGTCTAACAGTTATCACCAGAAAGGATAACATGAGATTGTGGAGCTGAGAACCATGGCTTGAATGCCATGTAGACTGACATAATGGCTACTTCCTGTTCTATAGCAGGCTGCACTAGCATCGACCACCACTAGGGAGATTAACAAAGAAATCCACACAGTGTCCAAAACACTCCCCGCCTGGGGTCTTAGAAAAGACTCCAGATAACTCTTACTAATCTCAAGAGTCCTCCGGAGAAAAAAGAAGGACCACCTCAATCACAGGTCTAGAGTAAACCTCTGGCTTGCCTTTTATCACGCGAAGTTCCACATTCCTTACCGGCCAATGCTGGCTTTGAAGGGCCTTTGTGATGATGGCCATGGGCCAGTCGTTCTTCTTTGCCCAAGTATCCTTGAGGTTAGGAGTATCAGGGGAGAGAGGATGACAGGGGATTCTGAATCAGAAGAAACTTGAGTGAGAGGCCTTGCATTTATAATGGCCATGACGGTTGTCTGGACTTCGCGAGTCATGCGTGACTTCTCTTCGAGAAGCATGCAGTCCAGGATGCAACAGAATATTCAGACCATCCGCTCCCATAGGCCGCCCATATGAGAAGAATGAGGTGGGTTAAATACAGAGGGGTTAAATTTATGCGCCTCCAGATACTACTGATGGGGTCGTGAGTGGGACCCATCCATTTTATTGCAGGAACTCCGTATCTTGGAGCCTGCTTGCCTCCGTAGCTTGGAGCCTGCTTGCCTCCGTATCCTGGAGCGTGCTTGCCTCCGTAGCCTGGAGTCTGCTCACCTCCGTATCCTGGAGCCTGCTTGCCTGGAGAGTGTTGGCCTCCGTAGCATGGAGCGTGCTGGCCCCCATAGCCTGGAGCACGCTGGCCTCCGTAGCCTGCTGCTGCTGGCCTCCGTGGCTTGGAGCCTGCTGCTGCTGGCCTCCGTGGTTTGGAGGCTCCTGCTGCTGGCTGTGGTAGCTTGGAGCCTGCTCACCTCAAATGGTTTGTGAACCCCCCCTAGGTAGACCTAGCCGACTTCTACCCAACCAATGTCCAACCTCTGGGCGAATGGAGTGTTGTGAGGCCCATTGATTTGTTTCCTGATTTTATGGGCTCTCAGCATGTCCCTGCTGAGCAACAAGGGTATCTCTGCTTGAGGATCTAGAAGTCGTATCTCATTTGCGATCTTCCTCAGGGGGGTCTGATGATGCGCTGCGTCAGGGGTTTAAATGAGCGGTTGTCGGGAATCTGGTTACATTCGAGGAGGGTAAGTAGTGGAAGACTGATCTTCTGGTCAATTGACTCTATGACGTAACCATGGGCCCTTCGTCCGGCTGTCTCTTTGAGTCCTGCGCATGTTTTCAGCTTGTATGGAATCCCATAACCTTGGATGTTGAAGAACTCTGATGCTCGTCAAGTATAGCATAGACTCTCTTAGATTTGTCACGGTGCCCCTTTGGGTAAACATTGACGAGATATATCGTCGAGCATGCTCTTGCGCTCCCCTGTTGATAATTGAGTGCACTGAAGTGTATTCAAAATATATATCCAAAGTATATAATTCATTCCAAGTATATATTTTTCAGAAATATACTTTTTTTTAAAATATGTAAATGTAAAATATACTTCATGTTAAGTATATTTTAGGTAGACTTTTGGAAAAGTGTACTTCTTCTTAGATCTACTTAAGTATCATGTTAGTGTACTTAAACCATGTCCCTCTCCGAGAATGACTACCTCCGTCGGCCACCCAGCTATTTCCGGTTGAGTCGGCCCACCCACAGGTATGTAAGGCTAGGCAATCTTATTTCTCAGATCTAATAAACAACAAGATAAATAATACCCGTACATTATTCCTGATGGTTGGAAAGCTAACAGATCCTCCCTCCAAACTGCCCTCAGAACTGCTCTCAAGCAAGTCATGTGATGAATTTGCCTCCTTTTTTAAAAGCAAAATTGAGAACATCAGATCAAACATTGGTTCTCAATTACAGTCTGCTCATTGTCCAGAACTAGCAATCCTAAGGGATAACAATCCCCTCAATGTCTATCAGAGGTCAGTCTGATAGACATAAATACACTAGAAAAAAAATTAAAAAGCCTCAACTCCTCCACCTGCAGTCTAGACACAATCCCTACAAACTTAAAAAAAAAAAAAATTCATCTACTATTGGACAGTGTACTCCAAATTGTGAACTTGTCACTTCAGTCAGGAATTTTCCCGTTATCCCTGAAAATGGCTGTTGTAAAGCCCCTGCTCAAAAAGAAAAGCCTAGACCCATCAGTATTAAATAACTACCGACCCGTATCCAACTTGCCCTTTATTGGGAAACTTATTGGGAAAGTGGTTTTTAATCAGCTAAACGATTTTTTAACAGCAATTTGCTGCATTGATCCGTTTCAGTCAGGCTTCCGGGCCAATCATAGTGCTGAAACCGCTTTTATAAAGGTCCTGAATGACATACGTTTCAACTCAGACTCTGGTAAAACTTCAGTGCATGTATTACTGGACCTCAGTGCAGCCTTTGATACAATTGATCATAGCATACTCCTACGCCAATTAGAACATGGGGTTGGACTTTCAGGCAGAGTAATCAACTGGCTGAATTCCTATCTGCAGGAGAGAACTTTCTTTGTTGCCCTTGGTAACTACACCTCAGCTCTAGCACCCTTGACGTCAGGTGTCCCACAAGGGTCAATCCTGGGGCCACTTCTTTTTAATCTCTACATGCTCCAACTGGGTCAGATTATAAAGAACACTCAGGTTTCATATAACAGTTACGCAGACGACACACAACTTTATTTAGCTCTGTCACCCACTGATAAGGATTCTCTTGGCTCACTATGTGACTGCCTAGACCAAATAAATAGTTGGTTGTCACAAAACTTTTTACAATTGAACAAAGAGAAGACTGAAGTAATTTTATTTGGGAGGAAGGATGGAAAAGACAAAATGGCTACACTTTTTAGGGCAAAGGGGTTTGAAGTTAGGACTAAGGTCAGAAACCTTGAAGTCATAATGGATAACGACCTCAACTTTGACAATCATATGAGAGCTGTAACTAGGACATCTTTTTATCACCTGAAAAATATTGCCAAGCTGAGAGACCTTGTGTCCCAGTCTGACCTGGAAAAGCTTGTCCATGCTTTTATTTCAAGCCGGCTAGACTACTGCAACGGTCTCTTCACAGGACTCCCAAAAAAAAACATTAAACAACTTTGATTAGTTCGAAATGCTGCAGCACGAGTCCTAACAAAGACCAGCAGAAGAGAGCATATTACCCCTATACTGAAGTCCTTGCATTGGCTGCCAGTTTATTTTAGAATACATTTTAAAGTACTGCTACTGGTTTTTAAAGCATTACATGGGATGGGGCCAACATATATATCTGACATGTTTACATTTTACATCCCCCTCAGGCCTCTCAGGCCACAGAAAAGCCAGGTATTATGCATACCATATACTCGCACCAAACAGGGTGAAGCTGCTTTCAGCTACCATGCAGTCCAGATTTGTAACAAACTCCCTGATAACGTTAAGAATGCTCCAACCATTGCCAATTTTAAAACCCAATTGAAGACCACCCTCTTCTCCATGGCATTTTCCTGTTTTTAATTTATTTTATTCATTAATTTTAACCCCCTTTTTATCTGGTTATTACTACTATTGCGATATGCTTTCAACTTTTACTATTACTGTGATATGTTTTATACGTGTGATATGTTTCTTACTTGTGTACTTCTATTTGAGGTAGTGCCTTAACTGTGTAAAGCACATTGTGTCTACCTGGAGTATGAAATGCGCTATTTAAATAAATTGCCTTGCCTTGCCTTAAAATAAATACACCAACGCTAATGTACTTATTAAAGTTTTGTTTCAGTATACATCTTAAAAGTATACTTAACTGATATTTTTTTACGTTTATTTTGAACATATTTCAGATAAAGTGTATTTCTGTCAGGATTTCATCAAGCGCAACTGTAATTTACTTATGATAAGTATGCTTCTGCTGTAATACTTGAAGTATGCTTTCAGCATACATCTTAAAAGTAGACTTAACTGATCTTTTTCAAAAGTTTATTTGGAATGTATTTCCGATAAAGTGTATTTCGGTCAGGATGTCATCAAGCGCAACTGTAATATACTAATGATGCTACTCATAGGCGCCGGAACCTATGAGGCTGCGGGGCCAATGGCCATCCCACCTTTCGTTTTTTTTTGCCTGTAATGAGGCAATAAAAATTAGTGATCATTGTGTTGTTGCTACTTGCAGGGATACAAAAATCCCCAAAAGTAAACATTATTTTCAAGAGGAATTTAAAAATATTTAATGAACAGGCTTTTCATCATGATTTGTCTTTGGTAAATTGGGGGCACATAGGTCTTTTGCCGAATGTTGAGTTAGCTTGGACATTCTTTGAGGAACACTTTGTGAAAATTGTAAATAAATATGCCCCCATCGGGAAATTCAGGGTTAAGGGACGAGATAATCCCTGGTTTTCCCCAGAGTTGCCAGATACCATCCATCAACGTAATGTGGCATGGGCCAAAGCCAGAAAAAGTGATTTTGCCTCTGACTGGTCTATTTTCAGGCAACTAAGGGGCAAATGCACTTCTCTTATCAAAAAGGCTAAATCTGAATCGTACTTATCTGTCACAACTGAGAACCTTAATAATCCACAGACATTTTGGAAAGTAATTAAATCTATATCTGTAAGTAAAAGTCCTCAGGCTCTTCCGACATTTGTTCTAAAAGACTTGGTCCCAGTCTATGATAGAACTGAGGTTCTAAATTGTTTTAACAATCATTTTTTATCATCTGGTTCTTTGTTTGACCCCACATGAGCTGCCCCTGTGTCTCCCTGCACAGAAACTCCAAGGTTTTCAGGAGAACCCTTTAATTTCTTACCTTTTACTGTGCAGCAAGTGCATCAAGCCCTCAAAACGTTGTGTAGCAGAAAATCCCCTGGACCTGATTCAATAGAGCCCTACTTTTTAAAAATAGCAGCTGATTTTGTAGCACAGCCTCTTACAATCCTTTTTAATCTCTCAATCAAAAACAAAGAAATTCCATCTGTTTGGAAGTCAGCTTTTGTTACCCCCTTATTAAAAGGAGGTTATCCAGCAGCTTTAACTAACTACAGGCCAATATCAAATCTTTGTGCCTTGTCAAAAATTCTTGAATCTCTTCGAAGAGTTTCTAACCTCCAATGATCTTCTCTCAAAACTGCAATCAGGCTTCAGGAAAAAGCACAGTACCATCACTGCAGCTACAAAAGTGATCAATGATATATTAGTTGCTCTTGATAAGAAGCAGCACTGTGCTTCACTTTTTATTGATCTGTCAAAGGCTTTTGATACTGTGGACCATGCTGTTTTAAAGCATAGGCTTCTTTGCGTAGGTTTGTCAAATCATGTAGTTTCCTGGTTCACAGATTATTTGAGTGACAGGACTCAGTGTATTAAATAGGAATTTGTGAGTGTCCACAAGGGGGTGCCACAGGCACCCCCTTGTCATTATGTACATTAATGATTTGGGAAAAATGTGTCAGATGCTAACACGCATCTTTATGCAGATTACACAATTATTTACTGTTTTGGATCAACTCCTGCTAGAGCTGTTGAATCTCTGCAGAAAGCTTTTGATGTAGTCCAGCACACACTCCTGCAACTAAAACTAGTCCTCAACACTGAAACTAAACAAATGTTGTTTTCAAACTCTAAGAAAGTACCTCAAACTGTCCCCACAGTGTCCACTCTTGAGGGAAATGTCATAGAGGTGGTTCATATGTATAAATATCTTGGTGTCTTGATTGATGACTCCCTTTTCCTTCAAACCCCACATTGACAATCTTGTGAAGAAATTGAAACTTAAATTGGGCTTCTTCTTCAGGAAAAATTGTTGTTTCTCTTTTCAGGTGAAAAAGCGGCTTGTCCCTGCAATGATTTTATCCAGTTTAGATTATTGAGATTTTATTTATATGAATGCGTCAGCTAAATGTCTATGTAAGATTGATGCTGTTTACCATGCTTC
Source organism: Gadus chalcogrammus (assembly GCF_026213295.1). Taxonomy (NCBI): domain Eukaryota; kingdom Metazoa; phylum Chordata; class Actinopteri; order Gadiformes; family Gadidae; genus Gadus; species Gadus chalcogrammus. Next base: position 24,019,899 of record NC_079417.1, on the reverse strand, counting down.
TCTGAGGTTTATTACTAACTGTGGAGCCCTGACCCATCACTTTGAATTGTATTCTCGAGTGGGTTGGCCCTCTTTGTCCAACAGGAGGCTGGGACACTGGTGCACTTTTATTTATAAGGCCATGCTTGAGCTACTGCCCTTCTATATTTAAGCAATAGATCACGCCAGGCTGTGGTATGTGCTCATTATACCACTGTTAAGGGGCGTTGTCCGGCCCCGACGCGCAGCGGAGGGCCGGCGACCCCCTTCACAGTGGTATAATGAGCACATGCCACTGACTGAAGTGATCTATTGCTTTTATACAATGGTTACTGTTATGGCGAAACGAAAGTCGTAGACACACTACATTTAAAAAGAAACCAAGAAAGTCAAAATAGCCGTTTTATCAAAGAATACAAAAAAGTAGTCCCTCCTGGCTGCCGCTATGCATCGACGGTCGCTATGCAACACACTTCAGCGTCCCTCCGAGAGAAGGCTCGGCTAGAGCGGTTCGCCGGCAATTTATCCTATGGAGCAGTTCACTCGCCGTGTGCCTAAGCTTTCGTTAGTCTCTCCATCGCCTTGCTCACTCCCGGAGTAACAACATTTGTTTTACTTTGTAACTGTTTCTACTTCCAGGCGCGGAGTGATATGCAAACTTTCACAAAATGATCGGGCGTCATAGCAGTTATGTATACGCTCATTATACAACAGTTGGGAACCAATCAGATCGCTGGATTTAGGTCCCCCGTTGTATAATTGTAATTTAATCACACAGAAAAGTGTTGCTTCTTACAGTCTGCGTTCAAACAATCAGATGCTTCTGTCAGTTCCATTTGCCCACACTGAATCAGGAAAAAGGGCATTCGTCCACTCTGCTCCCACCACATGGAACTGGCTGCAAAAAGATTTAAAATTAACCGAGACGATTTCTTTGAACGCTTTTAAATGTAAGCTGAGAGCATTTCAGACCACCTCTTTTACTTGTAGATATTTTTTATACATTTTAATTTACTTGTAACTGTTTTTATTATTTTAATTGATAACAGCTTTTTATCATTTTTATTTCTGTTAATATGTTGTGAGTTGTTGCTGCCTCTTGGCCAGGACTCCCTCGAAAAATAAGTTTTTAATCTCAATGGGACTTAAAATAAAAAAAATTGATGAACTATTTTGTTTCTTAGTAATGTTTTGGCCGAATATTGTTACTATACAAACGAACAGAGCTTCGTTGCCCCGCAACCTTATATTGATTGAGTTTAAAACGTTCTCAAAGAATCAGCCAATGAGAGTACAACAGCAGGTAGCAATCGCGTTGCCATGGCCCATGGGTAAACCAATGATATGGCACCACCACACAAGTAAACTAACGATCACTGTAGACTTCAATATCATTCAAGCACTTTTTTTTTCTTTTTCTACATCACAATTGCATGCTTTAATAAAGTATGGTTTTACCTACCACTACGAGTCTCGTTTTGTCTAGTAAGGAATTCGCACAATGCCGCTGCTGCTGCTTGCTTATGGCTGGTTCAGACTACACGATTTCAGCCCGATTTTGCCCCGATTCGTTTGTCGCAGACAAATTTGCAAGTCATACACGATTTTGAAAAGTCGGCGACGAGACATGGTCTTGTAATGTGACATGCTTGCGATCTGCAATTTGTTAGTCTGCGATGTTCGAAAATCCCACAACGAAAGTTTGGCATGCCAGAAATTTGGGGAAATTGCATGACGTATCCATTGTTGACATGGAGGGAATCCCGCAAACAGCTGGAGCTCACGGGCAGTGTTTACTAACTAGTAAAGAACTAACTGGTAAAGTAAAGACTAGTAGAGATGCGCGGTTTGTGGTCATCCACGCAGCAGTGTTGTTTTTGGCAGGTATTTTAGATTTAGTTTTAGTCTTAGTCTTTTTGACGAAATGCTTCTTAGTTTTAGTCCCATTTTAGTCATTTCTATCTTTGAAAGTTTTAGTCTAGTTTTAGTCTGACGAAAACTCAAAAGGTTTTAGTCTAGTTTTAGTCCGACGAAAACTCGTCGCACACGGCACACTCGTGTGTGCCGTGTGCGTGCAGGCGCAGCTGCGCGCGAGCGAGGCTTTTAGTGTGTGATGGGGGCGTGACTGTTAGGACAAGCAGCTGGCTCCATTTCTCCATTTCTTTTCCGCATATTATAGTTGGCGGGAAAAAAGCATGTTTTGAAACTTTGTTCGTCCACTCACTAACAATTTAGTCTCGTCTAGTTCTCGTCTGACGAAAATGTCTACATTTTTCGTCACATTTTTGTCTTTATATGGCTTTGGTGACGTTCGTCTTAGTCTCATTTTCGTCATGGAAAAAAGGGGTCTGACGACGTCATTTTCGTTTTCGTCTTGCCTGACGAAAACAACACTGCCACGCAGACACCGTGGATAATCCACGGGTTGGGTGGATTGCGTGAAAAAAAGTAATACTTGGAGAAGGAATTGCGGGCGGGTCGCGGTTCAAATAAATAAATAATAAGTAGGTTAACATATTGACTAGACAAACGGCAAACTGACAAATTATATTTTTCTATAATCTTCCTGCTTCTGAAATCTCTGCCCAGTGCTCTTCCGCTGGTTTTCCATGAGCATTCCACTGTGCGATCATCCCTGCTGCAAATGCCCTCACACGTTGTTGAAATCAAATGCTGGAAAGGCACGGCGCCAGGATTCCAGTTGTGGATGGGCCAGACCAATTGTGGGTGGTCCTTAAATTAAAAACGTTACCAAATCCTTCTTTAACCTAATACAAATGACTGACTAATATACTGTTATATTATCTGTGCATAATAGCTTGATGCTCTTTAAATATTTTGTTGCATTTTAAAAAGTTTCGATGCATAGGACGGACCTATCTGCGATCGCATCTTAGGCCTTTTTACAAGCCGGTACGAAGGCGTTCCTCTGCGTCTTTCTTGTAGATCGCACCATCTTTCAACGTCTTTTGTTAAATGCGACTTCATCGCCTTCTCTCCCATGATGGTCAGGTGCTTGTGGATTTCACCGTCTCTCCAGTTAGAACTGCTCATGTTGAAATCCCTGCGTTATTGTTTATGTTGTAGAGAGAATGCAGCAACACCTCTACCCAAGCCCTTTAATGCAAATCGGATCAAGCATCAATATCAACAAAGATTGCTGCATTGCAAAAATAAAGCGTTTCAGAATATCCTTCTTTTTTTTTCAAGAAAAGTTTTGGGTGGGCCTGTTGAACAGCGGATGGTCCTAGGTCCATCAGGCCCACAGATTACGCCGTGCCTGATGCTTTATTCTTTCTATGTGGCTTTTAGTTAATTATCGGGCTATAATAAGACCACGTTGGCTATGTTTGCTGACAACAGGGGATATTCCATAGTGGTTGGACATTTTAGCGATCCGACAGGCTTTTTGTAGGGACGCTGAACACGTAACTCAAAATTGGGATGACATTACAGCTCATCCGCTCATCTCTACTAACTAGACTTCACTGCACTACGCAGAGGGCCGCCATCATAATGCCTAGTATAGGAACTCAGGATCCATTGTTATTTACACTTTGTTGCTGCGTTGATGCTGCGTGAAGTACTGCATTAAACACGACCAAAGTTTCTGCAGTCAAATCCAAAAGCCATTTATATTGATGATTGCGATGATTATGAGGATTATAATGATGATGGAAAGGAAATTTCCTATGCAAAAAAGAGAATTCGTAGAGGCCCCAGGGTTACCAGGGGCCTCTACAAATTCCCTTTTTTGCAGAGGAAATTTCCTTTCCTAACGAGATGATCCGGAAGTGCTTGGACGAAGTTTATCGACTCTATGCGAAGACGCATGAGAGACGCGTTAAAGCAGATAAGAGAAGAGAAGAAAATAAAATTGATAATAATGGATACAAATTCCAGAAACATATTATTTTAATCTAAATTAATTAATTTATTGCTGGTTATTAAGCACACAATATACATCGTAAGGAAATAACATAATCAACATAAGTTTAGCCTCTTTTTTTTCACATGTGAATTGGAATTCAAGTGGCATAAAATATTCCCGTTGGCCAAGTCCGACCTAAGTGATTCTCACTGTTGCGATAACCTGATTGAAATCAACGTGAGAAAAACGCATGGATCAAAGATCGCTTGTTGTAGTCAATCTTCAGAAGATGCTAGTTTCACACTGGAGACGCTAGAGTTCTTACCCCTTCAAAACAAGGGGGAGGGGTAAGGGGAAGGGGCAAGGGTTAGAAATGGGATTGGGCCCAAATGTTAGGAGATTTGACTATTCGTAGAGGCCCCAGTACTTGGTGGACTGGGAGGGTTATGGCATGTATAAAGTATGATTTCCATCAACTTAAATAACAATTTAAACACCCCTGGAATGTGTTCAAGGTGCAGTAAATATGCCAAATTGAGCGAAATAATAGCACATTTGAAATGTAGTCATTTTACATTTAAAATATACTCCGACAACATATCGACCACCACTAGGGGCATTAACAAACAAAACCACATAGTGTCCAGAAGAGTCCGGTAACGGGTCGGGTACCCGCGGAAAAGTTGCTAAAGTGGGTGGAGATTTTGACAGAAAAAAAGAAAAAAAGAGTAGGCTACGATGGATGAAGTGAAGGTAAAGTTGGCTATAGCCTACGTGCTCCAATAGTGCGAGATACAAATAAAGCACATTCGAGAGAGGGAAAAAAAACGTTATTTTTAGTTTGTTTCACCAAAGATAATTTGCCATTTTATACAGACAATCTTTGGATTAGATCAGACAGTAAGAATGAAATAAATAAATAAAATACACACACTCATTGAAACACAGAGTTCCCCCCCCCTGTACTGAGCACACTGCTGTGTTAAAGCACCATACCTCTGTGAAATCCTCCAATGTGTTCATCATTTTATGGTAACTGAAGTTCACCTTTGATGGCCTCCACCAGTACCCTGAGCATTTCTGTCAGACCAATGCCTGCCTCCCCCTCTACCTGGTTCTTCCTGCTTTTATAAATCGCCACCATGGCTTAACCGAAAATTCAACCATTTCTTGGAATTTTTCTTATCATAGCCAGCACCAACAATAACAGCAGCCCAAACCGCTCTACACATTAAAAACACAATTTTGAAAATGTGGAATAAAACTCTGAGTCTTTGACAGTCCAGGTAGCAATGATCCATGGTTTCAGGTTGGTCAGAGAAAGGACAAGTCTCAGTCTTTGTATAAAGCCACCACACAGTATTTATGAATAGTTTTTCCAGAAAGCAGTTGTAAATCCAAAATAGATTTTGGCCAGGCCCTGCCACGTCCACCACCTGCCTCAGCCTGACCACCCCTGTGGAGCGTAGGCGCTGGCTGAGGCCAGGGCTGCTGCCGTCCTATATGTCCAGCCAGGCCCCGCACACCAGGGGCTCCTTCAAGAGCCACAAAAGAGATGGTGCGAGCCCTAGTCTGTCCCATTTAAAAATCGATAAAAAAGAGGCAAGTTACACACACGATAAAAAACACAATTCAATAAAAGCAAAGACTCATCTAAAACGAGGCCTGCTATCCTCCTTAAAATGATGCCTGTTACCTGCCTCCAGACGATATCATCATGGCACGAGAGGTAATGCTGGACAAACTGCAGCCTAAAAGCTGCTGCCCTGCTGCCCAAGTGTACTAACCCCTGCCCCCCTCTTCTTTTGGTAGGTACAGTACACTCTGGGGAACCCAATGCAATTCATCCTGGAAAAAGTTTATAAGGACTGTTTGAAATTTTGGCAGCAGCCCAGCAGGGGGTTCCAGCCACTTGAGCCTGTGTCACAGGGTGGACGGTACCCAGTTGTTAATTATGAGGACTCCTTATGCAGCCACCTCCACTTTGCCAGCTTCCCCTCCACTTCTCTAGTACACCCTCCCAGTTCTTCTTTTCAGTCTGTTCATCCCCCAGATGAACTCCCAGATATCTTAAACCTCCCCTCTTTCAGGTCAGCCCCTCAGGCAGCTGGGGCAGACCAGCAGCCCACCTCCCAACTGCCAGCGCCTCGCTCTTTGCCCAATTCACCTTGGCAGCTCAGATTTTTCCAAAGTTTTCAACAATTTGACTCAGTTTTCTAATAACTTCTCGATTTTTTATAAAAATGATGACGTTGTCTGCGTATGCTGATGAAATAAAATCTGTACTAATGTCAGGCAAAAACAGGCCATCAATAATACCACGGACACTGTCCAACATACCTGACATGGCGCAGCCTTGTCTAATAACTCTTTGTACATTAAAAGGTTTGCATTGATCACCATTAATCTTCAACACACTCTCAATGTTCTCGTACAGGACTTTTATCTTTGCAATCAGACCCGGGCTGAGGCCGTACCTTTGTAAGACTTTCCAAAGGTAGCGGTGCTCAACCCGATCAAAAGATTTTTCCTGGTCTAAAGAAACCAGACCAGCATCTAAGCCCAATGAACTGGAGACTTCCAAAATATCCCTAATAAGTGACACATTGTCAACTATGGACCTGCCAGGCACACAGTAAGTCTGAGTCCGGTGGATGAGCTGTTCCATCACCTTCTTCAGCCGGTTGGCCAGGGCTTTTGACAGCAGCTTGTAATCGGAGCACAGCAGTGAGACGGTCGCCATCTCCTGCAGGTCTCCCTTCATAGGCAGCAGCGTCAGCACTGCCCTCCTGCAGCTCTGGGGGAGAGAGAGGTCTTCAAAACTTACGGAGAACACCCCCAGCATGTCGTCTTTCAGCTCAGCCCAGAAAGCTCTGTAAAACTCTGAGGGCAGACCATCGATGCCGGGGGCCTTACCACCCTGCACACTCTGCTGGGCAGCAAACCCCTCTGCCTCAGTCAGGGGCCCCTCCAGCTCCCTGTTGGTTTCTTCTGACAATGTGGGCAGGTCCTGACAGAATGAGTTGAAGGCTGCATCGTCCTCTTGATAGTCACTGCTGTAGAGCTGCACATAAAAATCCACCGCTCTGCTCCTGATGCCTGCAGTGTGTGTCAGCCCCTGTCCAACCATTGGCCGCAGCGCGTGAATCTGTCTGCTCTGGCCGTTCTTCTGCTCCAGGCTGAAGAAAAACTTGGAGGGAGAATCCATCAGAGCAGCGCTGTGGAAACGTGAGCGGACTAGTGCCCCCTGCGCTCTGGCGTTCAGCAGGTCTGTTTTTAGATTTGAGCAGTGGCGCCGGAATGATTTCAGTGGTGGGGGGGCCAAATGCGCATGCATGTGTCGAACAGTGCGTGACACCTCATCATCCTAAAGCCGGCCACACACCGCGCCAATGCGCCGCGGTGCGAATTTCACTCGCGTCAATTGCCGCCCCGAGCACCAATAGGAAGCGGCGCGATGCAGCACCGTTGTGATCCAAATAATGGGTCGTCACCGCATAGTAAACACTGAATCATCATAATAACTTTCTTCATTGTCATCATCGTCATCATAATCCTCATCATCATCGCAATCATTATTATAGATGGCTTTTGGATTTGACTGTAGAAACTTTGGTCGTGTTTAATGCAGTGCTTCACGCAGCGTGAACGCAGCAACAGCAAGTGTTAATAACAATGGATCCCGAGTTCCTATACTAGGCATTATGATGGCGGTCCTCTGCCTAGTGCAGTGAAGTCTAGTTAGTATAGATCCGTGGATGATCTGTAATGTCATCCCGATTTTGAGTTGCGTGTTCCGCGTCCCGACAAAAAGCCTGTTGGCTCGCTAAAATGTCCAACCACTATGAAGTGTCCCCTGTTGTCAGCGAACATAGCCAACATGGTCTTATTATAGCCCGATCATTAACTAAAAGCCACATAGAAAGAATAAAGCATCCAGCATATGATTTAAACAATGTGTGAGGGCATAAGCAGGATGATCGCACAGTGGAAAATCAGCTGACGAGCACTGGGCGGAGATTTCAGAAGCAGGGAGATTATAGAAAAATATAATTTGTCAGTTTGCCGTTTGTCTATTCAATATGTTAACCTACTTATTTATTTATTTATTTCAACTGGGACCCGCCTTCAATTCCTCCAAGTATTACTTTTTTCAAGCCCACCCAACCCGTGGATTATCCACGGTGTCCGCGGATATGACTGCCAACCGCGCACCTCTACTAGTCTTTACTTTACTAGTTCGTTCTTTACTAGTTAGTAAACACGGCCCGTGTGCTCCAGCAGTTCGCGGGATTCCCTCCATGTCAACAATGGAGACGAAAAAAGTGTAGATCGCAAGCATGTCACATTACAAGACCTTGTCTCGTCGCCGACTTTTCAAAATCGTGTACCACTCGCAAATTTGTCTGCGACAAACAAATCTGGGCAAAATCGGGCTGAAAGCGTGTAGTCTGAACCAGGGGCGATTCTAGATTCTGACTTTTGGGGGGCTGAACCCCAGGAAGCCACAGGGGTCTATGAAGTAAATAAAGTCCTGTCCAATTTTTTTTTATTCCATGACCTTTATATCTATCTTAATTATTATGCTGTTGTATGTCTAAGCCAATAGCTGGCAGTGTCAGCTAAAAAATGCAGTTCTATGTCGTAGAGGCTTCGCCTTTTAAGGCAATCGCCATTGGGTTATCCCTAGGCGTGAGCCGTAGCACTGAAAAATTTGTAATCCCCGCCCACCAGAAGCGTGGGCCTCAATTGCGTCCGCGTGCCTCAACGACGTCCGCATTTCGCAGATATAGTCGGGCGCCAGCGGACGTTCTGCTCCCATTTTCTTCAGGACGATCCTGTAGCCTACTGAAGTAAATAAATAGATATTATGGACTCAACAGCGGACGGCATCTGCAAGACATGTAACGCGGGTTACATCTTGCCGTATGGCGGCCATGAGGTGTGCGAGGGCTGTCTTGGGCATGAACATGCCGTCTTGGCGCTCTCGCCGCCCTGCCTGTGTCGGCATTATGCTGCGCTGCCCAGACAGCGCGGAGCCGACACTGCCGCCACGATTGCTGAATGGGCCGACGACTTTACTGTCCCGCTCGACGATGCACACTCTCTCCTTGTGAGCTCGGAGTCAGACGACTCCGACCGCGACGAGGAGGGGGCTCTCCCCCGGCTTCCCCTCTCTGAACGGAGAGGCCCGGGGCAGCAGCATTGCCCGTCTCTGCCGCCACCTCACTTCCAGTGGTTGAAGCTTTGGTGGCAGAGCGACCGGGCATTATCGCCAGGGCAGCCGCAAACCTTGGCCTTGCGGTGCCCATGCCTCAGGACCCCCAACGCCCGGACCAGCTCCGTGGCTGGGGGCTCGAAGCCGCGACACGCCCCGCCCGTCTCGACCCGATCTGGCCGATGTTTCCCGCCCTCAGCCCGTACTTTAGTGGGGCTGCGGCGGAGTCCGGGAGGCTCGGTGCCCCGGTGAAAACATTTATCCAGGTCACGAAGACGGAGGGTCTGACAGACCAGGGTTACAGGGCGGTACCGCCGCTGGATCCCGCTCTGTGTGCTGTCTTTGGAGTGAAGCCGGGGCTCAGCGACCGCTGCCCCACTCCCAAAGACCAGCAGACGGCCAAGTTTACAGACAGAGCGCATCGGTGTATGATGCAGCAAGAGGCTGTTATGAATATCATCGCCCTGCTGGCGCATAACATCTCCACCATGGCGGTTGACCCTCATCGTCTGGCCAAACAGGCAGTCGACGTGGTGAAAACCGCCGGTGTTATCCTCTGCCTCTGCTCCACCGGCGCGGTGGCAGCGGCCCGGGCGGCGGCATGACAGAACCTCATACAGAGGAACCTGTGGCTGCAGCAGACCCCGGGCATCCCTGAGCCGATGAGGCGGCAGTTACTGGAGTGCCCCATCAGCCCGGACGTGCTGTTTGGGCCCCGTCTGTCATCTATAGTGGATGACATGCAGGCCGCTTCCGAGGAGGCAGAGAAATTCCGGAGACACGACTCCCACCCTCCGCCTCCACCCGGGCGGCAGCGCTCCGCTCCAAGCCCCCGTCGCCGCCATAGGCCCCCGGCAGTCACTGTCGCGGCGCCGCCGGCAGCTCCTCCTCCTGGTCCCCAGGCTTACCAGCCCCGCCCGCCTCCATCGCAGCGGGCTCATGGGGCTATGTCCCGCCCCACAAGCGCCGACTATTACGGGATGACACGTGGCGAGACGGCCGCTAAAACAAGCTCTCTGTCTACGAATGACACGCAGCTCGTTCACAGTGTCAGCAGTCTGCTGCCCAGGCACAGTGTTATGCCTCCTCATGTCCCAACGCTCAGGAGAGAGGAAGCTACACTCTTGTCACAAGCTGAGCAGGCAGGGCATGCCTCTGCTAATGACACACACACCCAGCCCTTTCGGGCAGAGCCCCCCATGGGACTGCGGGGAGGACTCCTCCCCTTGCAGCGGTGGCAGGGGCTCAAGCGTGGCTCGTTTGCATGACAGCCGCATCAAAACAAGAGGCTGCACAGCCACTTTCAGAGCATTACTCAGAATGGCTGAACGAATGCACCCTGGCCAAATGGATGGACAGGCTGATCAGCAAGGGTCACACCCTGCAGTTCACCTCCGTTCCGCCACGATTCAACGGGATTGTGGAAACAACGCTGTCATCCAAGGATCAACAGCTGTCACTTTTGGCGGAGCTCCGGCAGCTTCTAGCGAAAAAAGTGATTTCCACGGTCCCGAAGGGAGAGGAAATGCAGGGATTCTATTCCCGTTATTACCTGGTACCCAAGAAAACAGGAAGGCTGAGACCGATTCTCGATCTAGCCCTATTCAACAAATGTATCGCTGAGAGGCCGTTTCACATGTTAACAATCAGATGAGTGTTACAGTGTGTAAAGCCGGGCGACTGGTTCACCTCAATAGATTTGAAGGATGCCTACTTCCACGTCACAGTGATCCCCAAACACAGGAAATTCCTGCGTTTCTCGTTCCAAGGGTCACACTACCAGTAAAACCGTCTCCCGTTCGGCTATTCTCTAGCCCCACGAACGTTTTCCAAGTGCGTGGAGACGGCTCTCCGGCCGCTTGACGCAACAGGAATGAGAGTGCTGTTCTACTTGGACGATCTGCTTTTGATGGCTCGCTCCAAGGAGGAAGCAGCTATTCAAACAAAAAAGCTGGTGAGTCACCTGTCGAATTTAGGCTTCGCCATGAATTGGAAGAAGAGCTCCCCCCTCCCCTCACAGGGTGTGATGTATTTGGGGGTAGAGCTGGATTCAGCTGTAATGAGAGCACGGCTCACAGCAGAGGATGGAGACGCTGTGGTCTCTCCTCCGCCGCTGTTCCCCGGGCAGCGTCGTGACAGCCCTCTCTGTCATGAGGCTGCTGGGCATGATGTCAGCCGCTCACACAGTGGTGCCGCTGGGGCTGCTTCACATGAGGCGGTTGCAGAGATGGTTTTCTCGACCCGGTGCGCCAACGGCGGCGCAAAGTGACAATTCCCCTATCAGTGGGCCCCGATTTTTCGCAACGCACGAGTGCACCATGGTTTCCCTGCCTCCAGCGTCTGCTCTCGGGGCCCCGAAGGAACTCCCTTGGCGGCGTGACGCTCTCTCACAGGCAGGGGGAGCAATCATAGATTACCCAGAGATCGGCCAGCGCTTGTGGGCCGGGCTGCTGAACGCGAGCGCCTAGAGGGTCTCGGCTTCTCCCAGGAGGTCGTACGGACCATCCAGGGTGCCAGAGCTGACTCCACCAGAGCGTGTTACTCGGCTAAATGGGCGGCTTTCCAGAAATGGTGCACGGAGAGGGGTTGTGATCCCATCTGCTGCCCTTTGCAGCTTGTGCTCTCTTTCCTCCAGATGCTGATGGAAAGAGGGCTGGCCTTTAGCACGGTTAAGACGTACGCGGCTGCTGTTTCATCATGCCACGAAGGCTTCGGGGATAAAACTGTTTTAAGTCACCCCTTAAAGGTGCGCTTCCTAAAAGGTGTGAGGAGAGAGAGACCCGTGACGCGCTCTCTCCCTCCAAAATGGGATTTAACACTGGTGCTGCGCGCACTGGTTAAAGCCCCATTTGAGCCTCTTGACCGGGTGCCCCTCAAGCTTGTGTCAGCCAAGACAGCTTTGCTGCTGGCACTGACGTCAGCTAAGAGAGTGAGCGACCTGTCTGCACTCTCTGTAGCCCCTTCTTGTCTTAGAATACAAGGGGACGGCAGTTCGGCCATATTACGCCCGAACCCGGCTTTTACACCTAAGAGTATTACTAGCTTGTTCAGATCGAGAGTAATAACACTCAATGGTTTCTCTCTCCCTCCTCATCAATCTGAGGAGGAGGCAACAGCCCATCTCTTGTGCCCCGTACGCACGCTTGCCTGTTATGTGAAGCGCACGGAGGCTCTGCGCAAATCTCAACAGTTATTTGTGCATTACAGAGAACATTCCCAGGGCCTCCCCCTGACGAAACAACGGCTGTCGCATTGGCTGTGTGATGCTATCACACAGGCTTATGTGTCAGCGGGGGCAGAGCAGCCTGAGACTATCAGAGCTCACTCGACCAGAGGAATATCGTCCTCTGTCGCTCTGCAAAGAGGGATGCCTATGGAGGATATCTGCACAGCAGCCTCCTGGGCTTCCCCATGCTCTTTTATTAGGTTTTACCTAGGAGACATCCTCTCTATGCGCCTCTCTATGACACACTCAGTTCTAGGTGCTTTGTCACAGTGAATGTGATTGTGTAACTATTCCCCTCGCATATTAGACAATGTGAGGAGGAGTCAAATATTCATCTTGTGTCTTATCAGACACATTGGAGCTGCTCGTTGATGACGTGCCGTTAGACGCATGACAATGTTATGCTACGTCTGACGCATGATACTAGCGCGTATGTAGCTGTGTTTCTGGTTACTCATCGGGACCAATGAGGCATAGACTATAATATCGTGCTTCGCCCTTTAACCCAATAGCGATAGCCTTAAAGGGGTAGTTCGGAATTTTGGACATAGGGCCTGATTCCGAAGTGAGCATTGCTATTCTATATCACTGGAGAAAGTTTTCAACACATTTCATTCAGTCCTTCTAGTTGCAGAGTTCGCTCGTGCTAGGCTAGCGCACGTCAACGGGCAATGCTAGCCTGCTATTAAAAAACAGTCTTACCCACTCCACAGTACACCCGAGGTAAATCAATTATAACGACAGACTATAAATCTAAATGTCTGTTTATAGAATAATGTTAGAAATAAAACCAGCCTTGCATTGCATTGCATTTTGAGGGAATTGCGGGGTCTCAGCAGCAGTGTTTATATTCCTGTACGTAGGCTACGGCAGCGGCGGACTGATACCTAGGTTATCTGCCGCTGTCATTGCTACAAACGCAGAGTACAGTGAACGAAGGAATTCTACAAGCGTATTAAATTAACAAGATATGGCCACGTTTGGAGGAGTTAGCGATGCATCTGCTTTTGAAGACGATTATGAGGAATTTGTTGTATCCAACGAACCGTACATGTACGAGCCGGTGTTTTGATGTCAAAGCCAGCAGCAACAAGCCACAGTTGGGTCCTTTCTGGATCTCGCACTGGAAATTGGTGGAAACTTTGTGGTGCCCATCTGTACCGTTTAATTCTACAATTTCTAAAAGCACACTGAACCATCATGTTGCCTAGTCGTTCAATTGCGCTTCTGTCCCACGCTTCTCTGTTTACGTTCTTCTGTCGTGATTCGGTTACAAACCTAACCAGCGCATAGTAGAATTCCGCTTCTGCTGAGAAAGTAGTCCCTCGATGTTTCATGCGATAATAATAATAATAATAATAATACATTTAATTTAGAGGCGCCTTTCAAGACACCCAAGGTCACCTTACATAGCATATAGTCATCATAAATTTTTTAAAAAAACAAGACATTGTGGAAAAAATAAATAAATAAATAAATAAACATAAGCAATAATAAATAAATAAAACAAAAACAAGACAAAACAAAACAAAGAAAAAAATAAAATCAAAATCAAAACAGTGATCAGTTAGACGTGTGCGAGTTTGAACAGGTGAGTTTTGAGTTGTGACTTGAAGGTTGTAATGGTGTCTGACTGTTTAATGTGTGGGGGGAGGGAGTTCCAGAGCCTGGGTGCTGAACAGCTGAATGACCGGGCACCCATTGAAGTGAGTCGTGATGTGGGGATACATAGTAGTCCAGCAGAGGTTGAGCGGAGGGAGCGGGAGGGAGTGTATTCTTGGAGGAGGTCGCAGAGATAACTGGGGGCTAGGTTGTGGAGAGCTTTGTAGGTGAGGAGTAGGGTTTTGTATTGGATGCGGAAGTGTACTGGGAGCCAGTGAAGTTGAATGAGGACAGGGGTGATGTGGTCAGATGATTTGGTGCGGGTGATGATCCGGGCGGCTGAGTTTTGAATGATCTGCAGTCTGTTGATGAGTTTGGTGGGGAGTCCGGTGAGGAGGGCGTTGCAGTAGTCTATGCGTGATGTGACAAATGAGTGAACTAGGATTTCAGTGCTGGATTGGGTCAGTGATGGGCGGAGTCTGGCGATGTTGCGGAGGTGGAAGAATGCAGTCCGGGTGATGTTGTGAATATGGGGTGCGAATGAGAGGGTGTTGTCCAGGATGACGCCGAGGCTCTTTACTTTGGAGGAGAAGGGTACTGGGAATCCATCGATAATTATGAGTGGAGCTGGGGTGTGTTGTGATTTAGTGAGGGTGGATTTGGATCCGATGAGCAGGGCCTCGGTCTTGTTTCCATTGAGTTTCAGGAAGTTCCTGCTCAACCAGCTCCGGATCTCTTCCAGGCACGTGATGAGGGAGGTGGGGGGGATGGCAGCGGTGGGTTTGGTGGAGATATAGACCTGTGTGTCGTCAGCGTAGCAATGAAAATGGACCCCATGGTGACGGAGGAGTGTGCCCAGCGGGAGGAGGTAAGTGGTGAAGAGGAGTGGACCCAAGACTGACCCCTGGGGGACACCCAGTGAGACACCTGAACACCCAGACTTGTTTGCTTAGTTGAACAAATTGTTGACGGCCGGTGAGGTAGGATGTAAACCAGGAGAGTGCAGCACCAGTGATCCCAATACCAGCTAGGCGGTCCAGGAGCAGAGGGTGGGAGATGGTGTCGAATGCTGCGCTGAGATCGAGGAGGATGAGAATGGTGAGTAATCCAGAGTCGGCTGCAAGGAGGAGGTCATTGGTGATTTTGACTAGGGCTGTTTAAGTGCTGTGTTTTGGACGGAAGCCAGATTGGAACGGTTCGTGGAGATTGTTAGTGTCGAGGTGGGACTGTAGTTGTGCGGCAACCAACCTTTCAAGTGTTTTGGAGATGAAAGGGAGATTGGAGATGGGCCGGTAATGGTTAAGGTCAGTTGGGTCAGCACCAGGTTTTTTTAGGATGGGAGTGATGGCAGCCAGCTTGAGAGTGGGGGGTACAGTACCAGTAGTGAGGGAGGAGTTAATTATGTTGGTGATCATGGGGGAGATGGACGGAAGACATGCTTTGACAAGGGAGGTGGGAAGAGGATCGAGCTGACAGGTGGTGGTTTTGGCTTTGCGGATGAATTCTGAAACGGTCTGTTCTGTTACTAGGGTGAAGTCAGAGAGGGAGCTGATGAGAGGTTGGCCAGAGGTGATCATCCAGGGTGGGTCATCAGAGGGGGTGCGAGATGAGGCCAGTTGTTGGTGAATGGTGTTGATTTTAGAGCTGAAGAACTCAAGGAACGCAGTGCATTGGGTGGTGGAAATGTCTGGAGGGAGAGATTTAGGAGGCTGAAGTAAGTGGCTGACTGTTGAGAAGAGGACTCTGCTGTTGCCTGTACCAGTGTTGATGAGGTTGGAGTAGTATGAGGTTTTGGCAGTGGTGAGGGCATTCTTGTAGTGATGGAGGTGGTCCGAATACATTTGGCGGTGTACAGTGAGTTGAGTCTTATTGTAGAGTCGCTCCAGTCGACGACCAGTGGCTTTGAGCTGGCGCAGATGAGGAGTGAACCAGGGAGCAGTGTGGGTGAATGAGACTGAGCGGGTTTTCAGGGGGGCCAGGGTGGTGAGGGAGGAGGAGAGGCAGTTATTGTAGTGAGTCACCAGGTCAGTCAGGGAGGAAGCTGGGGGAGGGTTGGGGTAGGAGCTGATCATGGTGGAGAGGTCTGTGGTGTTGATAAGTTTGATGTTTCTGAAGGAGATGGTCCGTTGTTCCTTGGTTTTGTGTAGTTGGGTATGAATGTCAAAAAGTACAGCTTTGTGGTCAGAGATGGGGAAATCAATGACATCAAGGTTAGTGGGAGTGATGTCAGTGCAGCAGATTAAATACAGAATGTGACCTTTGTTATGGGTTGGGAGGTTGACATGTTGTGTGATGCCAAGACAGTCCAGAAGTGATGTGAAGTCATTAGCAAAAGTACAGGATGGGTTGTCAATGTGGATGTTGAAATCACCAAGGAGGATAACAGTGGGGGACATTGCACATACAGATGTAAGTAGTGATGAGAATTCATTGAGGAAAACGGCGGAGGGTTTTGGTGGTCTGTAAATGGTGACAATGATAGTGGGTTTGGGGCCTGAGAGTTTTACAGCTAGACATTATCAGTTTTCTTTTGCTTACTTTCAACACCTTCTGTCTGAAACCCTTCTGGACCTCGGGTCGAACTACAAAGTTAAGTTAAGTAACTGCGTCAGTTTTCTAACCTTGCGATGCAAGGTTAGTTTTATTTCTAACATTATTCTATCAACACAGACATTTCAATCTATAGTCTGGCGTTATAATTGATTTACCTCGGGTGTACTGTGGAGTGGGTAAGACTGTTTTTAATGGCAGGCTAGCATTGCCGGTTGACGTGCGCTAGCCTAGCACGAGCGAACTCTGCAACTAGAAGGACTGAATGAAATGTGTTGAAAACTGTCTCCAGTGATATAGAATACCAATGCTCACTTCGGAATCAGGCCCTATGTCCAAAATACGAACTACCCCTTTAATAGGCGAAGCCTATACGACATAGAACGATAGTTACGTATTGTAACTCTAGATTCTATGAGTATAGGCTCAGCCTTTTAAGTGTCGGCCTCATTGTCCTTTAAATAGCTGAAGAAAAGCTGTTTATTGGGAGCAGAACGTCCGCCGGCGCCCGACTATATCTGCGAAATGCGGACGTCGTTGAGGCACGCAGACGTAATTGAGGCCCACGCTGTTGGTGGGCGGGGATTACAAATGTTTCAGTGCTACGGCTCACGCCTAGGGGTAACCCAATAGCGATAGCCTTAAAAGGCTGCACCTATACTCATAGAATCTAGAGTTACAATACGTAACTATCGTTCTGAACCACTAAAGGAAAAGGATTAAATACTATTTGGATGAAGGAATAATCCATGTATGTGAACTGTACAAACAAATTGGAGGTATATTAAATTTCCTTTGTGTTTACTGAAACACATTGGTACAACGTATCCTAGATCAATACTATTAGAAACATACCACTTTTTCGGGAGCACTAAATTATGTCACCTCAGTTTCATGGACCAATACAATTTTATAAATTGTATCAACATACATTTTTATTAATGTATGTTTATGCAAAAAAATCAACAAGTACAACATGTACTAGCCTAATACTATGATTAACAGACCACTATTTCGGGAGCACTAAACTATGTTTCAGGGACCAATACATTTTTATAAATCTTCTGATGCAAAAAAAAAGGGTGCTAATTTTCCATAAAAAACAAAAGGCATGGCATTATTTTATCAGCTGAGGGCGGTTTCATTGCCATAACAATGTGAACTAATCAACAAGTAGGCCTACAACATGCTCTACAACAGTGATTCTCAATAATTTTCTGTCATTCCCCCCCTAGGCGCCCTCCCTGAATTGAAATAGCCTACTATTAATTATTTACAGGCCACCCACATATTCTGCAAATTTTTTCGATGAATTCACAGAATTATTGTCTAGCATCTCCACATAATTTGACTGTCTAGTTATAACTGGTGACTTCAATTTTCATACTGATGATTTGAATGACAAGTGTGCAAGAAAACTTTTTACCATTTTTGACACATTTGAACTGTCTCAACATGTGAAAGAGGCTACTCATTGTAAGGGGCACACTCTAGACCTGGTTATCACAAAGGGCCTCAATGTTTCTGATCTCTCTGTGACTGATCCTTCCTTGTCTGACCACTTTTGTGTTTTCTTTAACATATCTTATATTCCCGACATACAGACAAAATCAAACACTGTCAAAAAACGGTATATCAATGAAGATTCTAATGTACTTTTTTAAAAAGGCCATCTCCTTGCTACCACCTCTAAACCCATGTTCTGCTGATGATCTTGTAGAAAACTTTAATTTGAAATTTTGAAAGTCATAGATGTCATTGCACCTTATAAGGTTAAAACGATTTCTGGAAAGCAAAAGGCACCCTGGAGAAAAGCTGCTTCTGTAACAGCACAGAAAAAGGAATGCAGGAAGGTTGAACGCATCTGGCGTAAAACAAAACTTCAAATTCACCATGATATCTATAAAGAGAGCCTCCGTGCCTACAATTTAGACTTAAAAAATGCTAGAGAAACATTTTTCTCCAATATCATTAAAACCAACACTAATAATGCAAAAACCCTATTTGCAACTGTTGACAGACTGACCAACCCCCCAACAGAAATTCCACCTGATCTCCATTCCACGCAGAAATGCAATGAGTTTGCAGCTTTTTATATTGATAAAATTGAAGGTATCAGACGCGCCATCAATATCTCCACTTCAAACAAAAATGTTGGACTACCACCCTGTTCAGGCAAAAACTACGTGGCAAGGATGGCATGCTTTAATGTTATAGACTCTCAAAATCTTGTGGAAACTGTGACACAACTAAAGCCATCCACCTGTTGCCTTGATACTATACCTACCAACCTCTTTAAGAATGTTTTCGACTGCCTAGCAGTAGACATATTGCAGATAGTTAACAACTCTCTCCAGTCAGGCAAGTTCCCATAAGCTTTGAAAACTGCAGTTATTAAACCCCTTTTAAAAAAGCGGAGCCTAGATGCCTCTATTATTAACAACTACAGACCAATATCAAATCTACCCTTCATAAGTAAAATCATTGAGAAAGTTGTCCTCCAGCAACTAAATCACTTCCTGGCATCAACTGGTTGCTATGACACCTTCCAATCAGGATTTCGACCCCTGCACAGCACTGAGACCGCCCTTATTAAAGTTGTAAACGACATCCGTCTTAACACAGACTCTGGCAAAACCTCAATACTAATGCTACTTGACCTCAGTGCTGCATTCGACACTGTAGACCATACATTACTTCTGGAAAGGTTAGAAAACTGGGTGGGGCTTTCAGGCACTGTCTTAAATTGGTTCAGGTCCTACCTGCAAAATAGGAACTACTTTGTTTCCATTGGCGACTTTGTATCAGAATCAACCAACGTGACGTGGAGTCCCACAAGGTTCGATCTTAGGACCCCCTTTATTCAGCATCTACATGCTCCCACTAGGGCAAATCATGCAAAATAACAATATTGACCATCATTGCTATGCTGATGACACGCAAATCTATGTATCGCTATCACCAAATGACTATCGGCCCATAGATCTGCTGTGCCAGTGCATTGAGCAAGTGAAGGAATGGATGTGCCGAAATTTCCTTCAACTAAATGAGGACAAAACAGAGATAATTGTATTTGGTTCTAAAACAGAAAGGCTTAAAGTAACCCAACACCTTCACTCTCTGTCCCTGAAAACCTCAATCAAAGCCAGAAATCTAGGGGTTATCATGGATTCAGATTTACATTTTGACAGTCACATCAAATCAGTTACAAAATCGGCATATTATCACCTAAAAAATGTAGCAAGACTTAGAGGGCTCATGTCCACCGAAGACTTACAAAAACTTGTACATGCCTTTATCACTAGTAAGCTTGATTACTGCAATGGTCTCCTCACAGGTCTCCCAAAACAAACTCTGAGGAAGCTTCAGCTTGTTCAGAATGCTGCTGCTAGAGTCCTAACAAAGACCAAAAAATTTGATCATATTACACCAATTCTGAAATCGTTACATTGGCTTCCTGTAGGTCAGAGAATTGATTTTAAAAACATGTTGCTAACCTATAAATCCCTACATGGTTTAGGCCCAAGTATTTAACTGATATGCTTCCACTATATCAGCCTTCTAGACCAGGGGTTTTCAAAGTGTGAGAGAGTGAGCCCCCCCTCAGAGAAAAAAAATCAGCTGAGCCCCCCCCCCAATTTTTATTTCTAAATACCTGTGTTTTGAAAGCTATTTTAATTATTTTACACATTTCAAACATCTCTGATCATAATTTTAAAACATTTGGAACAAATTTTTGAAACATTTGAAGCAAATTTTTTAACATATTTTTTAAACATATTTCTGAAACATTACAACATCTTTTTGCGTTTTTAAACAACACAATTTAACAACTTTATCTGAGCATGTTTTAGCTGAACCTTTTTTAAATACATTTGAACATCTTAATCTGTGTAAACTGCCAGTTTACAGATTCATTCAGGGTCTCAGACTCTGAATTTTCTGAGTCGAATCAGATCTGCCTTTTCAGTCCAGTGATTCGACTATTCGGCGGGGTTTGTTTACCGGCGTTGCTATGGTGACCTAAATTATTATAAGCAACTGAAAACGACGCCAGTTTGAAACTAAAACTGTGATTCTGAAAAAAGTATAAATGCTATCAAAATTCCGTTTAGATAGTATTGAAGATACAAGTGTGTAGATTTGTTTAATGGTTTGAACGATGGTAAACGGTTGAAAAAGGAATGAGTTACGATGTCTAGAAGTAGGTGTATCAGAATGGGCTGACGTCTTCAATGAAAACAGCTGAAAACGAAGCGGTATGAAACTAAAACTGTGATTCTGAAGACATTTTAAATGATATCGAAATTCTGTTTAGATATTATTGAAGATACAAGTGTGTAGATTTGTTAAATGGTTTGCACGAAGATAAACGGTTGAAAATTGATTTAGTTATGTTACTTCTACAGTTGAAGTACGACTGATGATTTGAATCATCGTCTTTCAGGGTTTTTTTCGGGTTTATTTTTTTCTCACGTCGCGCCCCCCCTGAAGAACTCTGGCGCCCCCCAGGGGGGGCGCGCCCCACAGTTTGAAAACCACTGTTCTAGACCACTAAGATCCTCTGAGACCAATCTGTTAATTATCCCCAGAGTAAACACAAAAGCAGGATTTAGTTACTATGCAACAAATAGCTGGAATAAACTCCCAGAGGATTTAAGACTTGCCCCAACTCTGAGCACCTTTAAAACAAGACTGAAGACTTTTATGTTTGCTATAGCTTTCTGCTAAAATCTTAAATACATTGCACTTTCTAAAAAGCTTTTTTAACTTTGCCTTTATTTTCTATTTTAATACTAAAATGCCTTTTTCTATTTTACCCATTTCTTTGCATATGTTTTTCTTTTACTTATCTATTATTTTATTTTATTGTATGACAATGTTTATATGTGAAGCACTTTGAGCCTGCCTTGTTCAAGTTCAAGTGTACTTTATTGTCAAAAATCTATGTAACAGGGTTAGCACAGAAGTTTGAAATTGCGTTTGGCCAGACTCCAATGTGTAGTTAAAAAACATTTAACAAAAAAACATATAACATTTAAATAAGACATTGACAATAATCTCTCACACACACACACACACACACACACACACACACACACACACACACACACACACACACACACACACACACACACACACACACACACACACACACACACACACACACAGCAGCAGAAGTACAATCAGTGGTCACAAGGTGCAACAGTAAAGTAAAGTGCAACAGTAAAGTGCCAGTGACATGGTGAAGTTCATGTGGTTTTCTTCAGTGTGTTGATGAGTCTGATGGCTTGTGGAAAGAAGCTGTTACTCAGTCTGCTTGTGCGGGACCGCAGGCTGCGGTACCGCTTCCCTGATGGTAGAAGGGAGAACAGACTGTGTGCTGGATGAGTTGTGTCTTTGATGATGTTCATTGCCCGCTTGGAACAGTGTGAAGTGTACAGTTTCTGAATGGCTGGTAGGGGTGACCTGATGATCTTTTCTGCTGTGTGTATGAAAAGTGCTATATAAATAAAGTTGCCTTGCCTTTCCTTGCCTTGCCTTGCCTACTATTGAGAACCTGCTAATATTTATTTATTTAGATTAATAAAATTAGCGGAGATAACATCTGCAACAACTTAAAACTATTTCCAACTTCAGTTTATTAACTCAATTTGTAACATTTAAACAAGACTGCTAAGTCTGTGTGAATCTCAAAACAGAGAAACAAGAGCAATTGATTCACTGGGGTTTGCATTTAATTAAAAATATTTTTAAACAGTAAACATTGGTCACTTGTCAGCTTCATCAGCTTATTCCATTTCAAAAAAAATTATATATGTTCATCTTTCAAGCATCAATAAAGACACCAAGTCCCTCTGTCATGACTCTGTATAGAACATGTGGTACTTGTTGATTAGCTCAGTTGTTATGGCAATGAATACGCCCTCAGCTGACAAAATAATGCCAGCGTTTTTTTTCAACTGAAAATAGAATTGCCTTGTGGTCAACTGTCATTTAATACATCTGGCAGATTATGTCAAGGTTTAAAAAATGAATATTATTATTCTTACCTGGTCATGTTATTACACAGCTGGAAATCGTGGATTTATTGATAAAGACTAGCTAGCCTTTTTGACAGACAAAACAGCAGAAACTATGCAACCCGGTATCACGCAATTGCGTGCTCATGCGCACGAACGTTAATCTATTGAAGCGTGTTCCAGAGTACGATAGTCCGACTTTTTGCGTGCTACACAGAACGAAATGTAAACCAATGCTTTCTGAATGGGAGTGTTGTCAGACAATGAACGTGCTCCACAAAACGGTACGAGAGAGAGAGAAAGAGAGAGAGGGAGGGACAGAGAGAGAGAGAGAGAGAGAGCGAGAGAGAGGCTTCAGAAAGGGTGTGCGCAGAAAGTACAGTGCACCCTAGTTATGTTTATGCCAAAACCACAAATGCTATATGTTTATATATATATATATATATATATATATATATATATATATATATATATATATATATATATATATATTGCCTATATATATATAGGCTATATATATAATTAGGCTATAATGATATTATTTAGCGTGTAATGAGACAATCTATAGCCAAATTGTCGAAGATGCCCGAGAATCTCCGGGGATATCAGCATGGGAAATCGGCGAATCAGACCCATAAACCTATAAAGAAAGACGTCATCTCAAGCGGGAGAGAACGTTTGCGGTGCTGGTTTGTGTCACGTAAGTACAGTGCCGTGTTCCAATACCCGTACTGTCCGTACTTAATAGCCACAATTTGAGTACGCAGTACGTTCCAATTCAGATCCGGCGAAAAGAAGTATACTTCAAGGACCCGGATGCCGTACTCAAAACGGGCTAATCGTGAAGTGTGGATCGAAGGACACTCCCCGTACTCAACGGCAGCCATCTTAGCTACGTAGTGAAAGAGGCGGAGCCAAAGTCGGCGCATTTCCTTAAGGAGCTCCGTACAGATCATTCATTGTTGAAAATTGTCTGTGATAACTAACAAAGGACAGCTTTTGGCCACCCGTTTCTACTTAAAATTGTCTGTGATAACTAACAATACGACAACTTTTGGCCACCCGTTTCTACTTTCACCTTTGATACTGAGAAATTGTGACAATACACGGATATATTAAATGCAGGTGCGCTGCTCAGTAGGCAAACCGCGAAGGAAAAAAGGTTAGCAGCTTCATCTGTTCTTTTTAGAATTGTATGTATTGATGTTTATTTTATCTAGCCATCTATTCTCTTGTTTTTGGCTATGTGCCATGACATCTAGAAATCATACCGTATTTAATGGGTTGTAGTGAGTGTAACATAATTCACCTACAGTATTTTGTTATGTGTTGTTCTTTCAATTGTGTTAGGCATGTCGTTTACTATCTTGGTGGTTCAGGGATCGCTGTCCCTTTTAAGGATTCCGAGCGTCTCATGACGTCAGACCCCATGCGGGTTTGTTTACCTTCAGCACGTTTTGATTTCCTGTTTCTCTCTTACTAAATAAACGAGTCATACAATTGTGTGCTCAACGTGCGAAATTGTATCTCTCACTTATGGCAATTTCCACAGGGTTATCATTAATATTGATGTGTAGGGGTTGTTTATAACTCGTGAATAATATTGTTTAGACCACGGTCTGGGGGAATACTCTGATTCTGATTGGCTGCAGTGCGTGCATTAACTCATGATATAGCCCTACAGACACCTGCTAAGTAGTTCCAGTCAGTGTTTAGATTCTCTGCCCGATATTTCCCACCACTATACTCGGGCCGGGCCTTTGATCGAGCGTTGTTATTTTTATTTTACCATTGGTTTATTGGCCTAATCTGAGGAGAAATTTATGCCATAAACAGAAATAGTATAGGCCTTTATTACACGGGTCTTCTCAATGCCGTATTCAATTTCTTTCAACGGGGCTGCATCCAGTCACTTGACCGTTATGGTTGCTATGGTGGTTGCTAACGACCGCCCCCTCTAATCCTTACATGGCTCTAAAAACCACGCGGCAAAGGAGCTGCCGTCCATTGTGTTGTTTTTGTCGTAAACTAGGGTCCGATGGTTAGAAAATAGGCAGACATTCCAAGGTATCCTTAAAAGGCAGCTTGGAATTTTTTATTTTCTGCAGTTTAGACTTCTACTATAACCTATTTTGGAAAGCAAAACACCAAGCTCATTGATTTAACGAGGCAGGGTCATTTGAAACAATTTATTAAATAAATATTTGTGAGATGTCATTACTTCTCCTGAGTTTGCTTCCTATTTATGTCGAGGATACACCCCTACTGTCCACAAGCATCCCCCCCCCCCTCCCCATATGGATTTGGAGAACTGTTGCCACGTCCCAGTGGTGGAGGTATCATATATATGAAAGAGGGCATTCAATTATACTATAATGATCAATTAGGAGGCCGAAGCCCTGAAGGAAATGATGCAATAGGTGACTGAGGGTCAACATTTGAGAACCCCTTTTATCAAAGGGGGTCTCAAAGGACTCATACACTTCAACCTGTGGCTCCAGCCCTACAGGAAATGACTCAGCAAGTGCTCCATCTCGTTGCACCTGCACCCAGCGGCTCGCTTGCAAGATTTTGGCCTGAAGTTCTTCCCAGACCTACACCCTAGCCATCCAACATGCATATCTGAGAATCAGGCCTCTCTTTAATAATGACAAAAAGTTATGAGAGAAATACACGTTAACTTTTGTTATCTCATAAGCGGCGTGGTGCCGGCTCCTTTTGACCTTTTGACCCCAGACTTCTGGGGGAATAGCTGAATCAATTCATTAGTCAATCGGAAGTATGTAAATATCTTCCCGGTGGCGTAAGAGGTCGAACAAGGTGTCCTTCAACATCTACGCTTCCAGGCGATTGCAACGGTGCTACACATGAGCATGTTCGAACATGTTTAATGGTAGTAATTAGCTGTCGAAATTGGAGGCCTTAATCAATAATGAGCAGCTATTGATTTGCTTCCCGATTGAAAATTGTGACAAATGACATGTTATTTAGCATCTACACGTTGAGCTGAGTCCAATGACACCAAGCATGCGGGTGGTAACATGTATTTTACATGGTACACCTAGGTCTAGGACATGATCTCGGTGTAGCAAGAGGGCGAGCTTGATCTCATTGGACTCAGCTTAACGTGTAGATGCTAAATAACATGTAATTTGTCAGAAATCTCCATCGGGAAGCAAATCTATAGCTGGTCATTATTGATAAAGGCCTCCAAAATCGACAGCTAATTACTACCCCGAAACATATTCAAATATGATCATGTGTGGCACTGTTGCAATCGCCTTGAAACGTAGATGTCAAAGCACACCTTGTTTGCTCCGTTACGCCACCGGGAAGATATTTTCATACTTCTAATGGATTGATTCATATTTTAAGGTTCTCGGAGTGAGACTTTAAGCGGCTGCAGCAGAAGTGTTGAGACGAAAGATGATATCAAGACATTTATAGAATATTCCCATTCACATTATGATTCTTCGTCATAACATCCGACCAAACATCCTTCACATTCACCAAGCGAAGATTATGAAAGCCCAGGCCCCACCTTCCTGCACTCGGGGTCCGACTGGGCCAAGTTTCAGGCAGGAAGGGCCTCCCCCTCCTGCCCTCGGGGTCCGACTGGGCCAAGTTTCGGTGCGGGGGTCCCAGTTAGGCCCTAGAATAAGGTATTCAAATTTCAGGGCGAAATATACTTTTTTTCTCTAAGGGCTAGAACTCCAAATCTCGGATATGTCGTTCTCGGGGCCCTGGGAAATGTGTGTAAACATTTAAGTATCCCTGGCTATCTCGAAAAGGCCGGAAAAGGGGCGTGACCTCCAACAGTACAGTAAATGTAGATAAGACAGAGGTTCGTTTCTAGTCCCCATTTTTTGTGGGATGGAGGTGTACATTTGTGGCTTAAGGTGTGTAGTAGGGATGTGTCGGTCGCGACTGATTCGTTACAAAGAACGAATCCCGAACGTGAACGACAAGAACTGGTTCCCCAAAACAAGAAGAACTGGTTCTTTGATTCTTTTTTTTTAACATCAACCAAACATATGGTCACGTAAATAAAATATACAAACGAACAGAGCTCCGTCTCCCCGCGACTTATATTGATTGAGTCTACAACTTCCTCAAAGATTCAGCCAATGAGAGGTAGCAATGGTGTTGGAATGGCACCTGGGTAAACCAATGACAAGGCGGTACCGTCGAATATGCGCGCTTACTCTCTCTGACGTATCTTGGGTCATACCATTCGACTCATATATCCCCCTACATTTTTTCGAAAATAGACTTGACCTCCATCTGTTTATTGGATAAACACATTTCCCAATCCCAGGAGTCTTTGCTCCATTCTACGTCAATTTAAGAACAAACAAAGAAATTAAACTGCAGTTCGTATTTTTTATTTATGACCATGCAAGTTCTGTAATGCCTGAACAATGAAGAATTAAATGTAAAGTAAAATAAAATTATAAATGTAAAACCATGAATGAAATATAGAGAGTAAGCAAGTGGTATAAATATTGGTGGGACGTTCGACATACTATATAGCAGGCATCTCCAAACGGCGGACTGCGGCCTTGACGGTCCTATCCGGACCAACGACCAATTAAAAAAAAAAAAAATTATAATTTTTTTTTTTTTATTATTTATTTTTTTTAAGATGTAATCTGACGTAAGGAACGAATCAAAACGAACGAATCAAATAAACGAATCGTTATAGTGAACTGAACTGAAATAACTAGTTCCCGGAAAAGAATCATTTTGCCCATCCCTAGTGTGTAGACACAGCTGGCCTGTGGCCACGTTTTTGAAGTCTGGGGTCAAAAGGTCAAAAGGAGCCGGCACCACGCCGCTTATGAGATAACAACAAGTTCATGTGTATTTCTCTCGTAACTTTTTGTCCTTATTAAAGAGAGGCCTGATTCTCAGATATGCATGTTGGATGGCTAGGGTGTAGGTCTGGGAAGAACTTCAGGCCAAAATCTTGCAAGCGAGCCGCTGGGTGCAGGTGCAACGAGATGGAGCACTTGCTGAGTCATTCCCTGTAGGGCTGGAGCCCCAAGTTGAAGCGTATGCATAAATGTTGACCCTCAGTCACCTATTGCATCACTTCCTTTAGGGCTTCGGCCTCCTAATTGATCATTATAGTATAATTGAATGCCCTCTTTCATATATATGATACCTCCACCACTGGGACGTGGCAACAATTCTCCAAATCCATATGGGGAGGGGGGGGGGATGCTTGTGGACAGTAGGGGTGTATACTCGACATAAATAGGAAGCAAACTCAGGAGAAGTAATGACATCTCACTAATATTTATTGAATCAATTGTTTCAAATAACCCTGCCTCGTTAAATCAATGAGCTTGGTGTTTTGCTTTCCAAAATAGGTTATAGAAGTCTAAACTGCAGAAAATAAAAACATCCAAGCTGCCTTTTAAGGATACCTTGGAATATCTGCCTTTTCTCTAACCATGGGACCCTAGTTTACGTCAAAAACAACACAATGGACGGCAGCTCCTTTGCCGCGTGGTTTTTAGAGCCATGTAAGGATTAGAGGAGGCGGTCGATAGCAACCACCATAGCAACCATAACGGTCAAGTGACTGGATGCAGCCCCGTTGAAAGAAATTGAATACCACCCTACACACTCAGGATATTAATGATATTTAAATTATTATGACCATGAAGTCTTTATTTGCATGGGTTTACATTTCGTTCTGTGTAGCATGGAAAAATCTGAGAAACACTCCCATTCAGAATGCATTAGTTTACATTTTGTTCTTTGGAGCACGTTTATATTTATATTGTGGCGAGCGGCGCGGGAAGGACGAGACGGGAGCCCAGGTTTAAATGGCGGCGCAACTCTCGTGCCTCAATAGACCGCACAACCCCGAGGGCTGCCTTTATTCAAACACACACACATAACGGAAAACACGGCACACCTGACCGACGGACATACGACTCCGGGTAACGGTTGCCGACAACACTACACACAATAAACACACAAACAATAGAGACCCCAAACCCGTTAACCCCACTTAACCTAATAACATAAACAAGTTATCTAAAGACAATAAAACCCCTTTTCCCCAAACAACATTATGAATACCCCATTACCCAGACTCCCCAGGGGGTAGGAGTCGCCACACAGCCCCCACCTTAGGGGTCAGACGTCCCGACGACCCCAACACCCAATGCACAGTCCCGAGTGTTCAGGGGGCCAGCGCCGCCGCCTTGGCCCCGTTGGGACGCCCGTCTCCAACTGTCCGCAGAGGACCTGGGGGTGTGGTGGTCGGGAACCACCTCTTTCGGGGCCCCCACCAGGTTCTGCTGTAGGGGGGCTCTGGAGCGCCGTTCGGGCACCCCATCCTCCGCCGCCCTCCGACGTCTGGCCTTCCGACGGCCACGCCGGCGGCTGGGACGAGGGTGGGTGGCACGCTGCCCCGTCCACCCGCAGTCCTCGACCAGCCTAAGCTGCCGACACTGCTGCGGGTCAAGGTCAGCCCTGTCGTGCCGCCACAGTGCACGGGAAGCCTCAGCCGCCTCGGTGGCGGGAAGGGTGGCCGTCCGGACCCGGCCCTTCCGCTGCCTGGACCTGACCTCCACGTTCTTTGTGCCGGGGACGGCCGCTGCCCCAGCCGCGTCCACGGATGCCCCATCAGGACGGCGGCAGAGCTCCACCTCAGCCCGTTCCGCCTGGTCCAGAGCCGCATCGAAGGTCTGGGGCTCGGTGAGGCGGACATGCCGCCCGAGACTCTCCGGCTGCAGTCCCCGCAGGAAAGCGTGGAGCGCCAGGGCCTCCCGTGTAGCCGCGTTTAATTCCGGGTAGCTGCGTCGGGTCAAGAGCTGGACGTCAGCAGCGTAGACGCCCAGGCTCTCCTCCTCCCTGCGGCGGCGAGAATCCAGCAACTGCTTGCTCTCGTTGCTGGAGACCCGTTCACCCAACCGCCTCTCCAACGCTTGGATCAGGGCCTGAAGGTCTCGCTGGTCCGCTTGGTCCAGGTCGAGCAGCACCCGTGCTGCCGTCCCCTCCAACGCCAGGGCAAGGTGGACAACCGCCTCCTCGGCACCCCAGTCGTTATGCCACGCTGCAAGCCGGAACTGGGCCAGGTATGGTTCCAACTGCGTTACCCCGGTGAACTTCGGCAGCCTAACCACTGTCCTGGGGCGGTGGGCAGCCGCCGGTCCTCCGGGCCTTCCGGTCGTGTCCACAGGGGGGCGCTGCTCTCCCATAGCGCAGGGTGCGTTGTCCATGGGCTCGACCGCGAAACTCAAATCCCCCCGCGCATGCGCAGGCCAAATCCCACTTCAGACACCAATGTGGCGAGCGGCGCGGGAAGGACGAGACGGGAGCCCAGGTTTAAATGGCGGCGCAACTCTCGTGCCTCAATACACCGCACGACCCCGAGAGCTGCCTTTATTCAAACACATGTTCAAGTTGAATGAGAATAATAATAATAATAATAATAATAATAATTCTGCCATAGTATTTATTTAAGGGGGGGGGGGATACAAGTCTTTTGGCCATTCGTAGTGTTGATCAGCAGAGAAATAATTTGTCCGCAAAGACGGTGACGTCGCTTAGCAACGGAAGACGCTGGGATAGACAAGTCACCGGACAACTACTACCCATGAACGGAGCGTTCCACGGCATTGAGAAGACCCGTGTAATAAAGGCCTATAATATTTCTGTTTATGGCATAGATTTCTCCTCAGATTAGGCCAATAAACCAATGGTAAAATAAAAATAAAAACGCTCGATCAAAGGCCCGGCCCGAGTATAGTGGTGGGAAATATCGGGCAGAGAATCTAAACACTGACTGGAACTACTTAGCAGGTGTCTGTAGGGCTATATCAGGAGTTAATGCACGCACTGCAGCCAATCAGAATCAGAGTATTCCCCCAGACCGTGGTCTAAACAATATTATTCACGAGTTATAAACAACCCCTACACATCAATATTAATGATAACCCTGTGGAAATTGCCATAAGTGAGAGATACAATTTCGCACGTTGAGCACACAGTTGTGTGACTCGTTTATTTAGTAAGAGAGAAACAGGAAATCAAAACGTGCTGAAGGTAAACAAACCCGCATGGGCTCTGACGTCATGAGACGCTCGTAATCCTTAAAAGGGACAGCGATCCCTGAACCACCAAGATAGTAAACGACATGCCTAACACAATTGAAAGAACAACACATAACAAAATACTGTAGGTGAATTATGTTACACTCACTACAACCCATTAAATACGGTATGATTTCTAGATGTCATGGCAACGTCCGCTCGCGTCACTGGACTTACGATCAAGGCATCGACGCGGACGTTCATTCACATAGCCAAAAAAAAGAGCATAGATGGCTAGATAAAATAAACATCAATACATTCAATTCTAAAAAGAACAGATGAAGCAGCTACCCTTTTTTCCTTCGCGGTTTGCCTACAGAGCAGCGCCCCTGCATTTAATATATCCGTGTATTGTCACAATTTCTCAGTATCAAAGGTGAAAGTAGAAACGGGTGGCCAAAAGCTGTCGTATTGTTAGTTATCACAGACAATTTTAAGTAGAAACGGGTGGCCAAAAGCTGTCCTTTGTTAGTTATCACAGACAATTTTCAACAATGAATGATCTGTACGGAGCTCCTTAAGGAAATGCGCCGACTTTGGCTCCGCCTCTTTCACTACGTAGCTAAGATGGCTGCCGTTGAGTACGGGGAGTGTCCTTCGATCCACACTTCACGATTAGCCCGTTTTGAGTACGGCATCCGGGTCCTTGAAGAATACTTCTTTTCGCCGGATCTGAATAGGCTCTGTGCACTAGAACCCGGAAGTCAACTGACGGTGTCGGCATTCTAGTTTCCGGTCTACTTACTGACCCAGTCCATAGCGTGAACATGTCTGGCTTTTCTAGATGTCTCCAAGACCTACCGACAATAAATGTTAACAATGTTCACCGCATTGTTGGTGCTAGTTCCCTTGCACCTACAAGCAAGCGGGAAAAAGGATTTAAGATCTATATTTCGAGTTATTTGCATAACTTTGAGGGTAGGTAACAGACTACCGGCTTTTTAGTGAACATTTGTTAGCGACAAAATTTTTTTTCTGTATTTAAAACACTTAACTGTCCGTTGTTGTACTAACTGTACCAACGTGTGTCCATTTTTTAGTGTCTAGCAAAGATAAGGGAACATCGGAGGTGATTATCGGAGCATTGTGCCACAGGTCCATGAAGAAATCAGAGAAGCCTCACAGCTTGAGTGTATGTTAAAGCTAACGATAAACCAACCGTTATAAACAAACCGTTATACGCCTGTTTCTTTTATAACAGTGTCCGTGGGGGGATTTAGCTGAGGTCATATGTTTAATCAATACAAACATGTATAATTAAAAAAACAGCACAAATGTAAACACAAGCGCACTTTCCTCGTCAGCCACCACAACACGCAGAAAGCTCCAGCCGAGAGCGCCCACCACGGCCCCAACACAGTGCAAGCACGCGAGCCGCACACAGACACAAACACACCAGCTTCACATTGCCTCAAACTCCACAAATGTCTCTTTTTGTATAGCACTGTAGTGCTCACGGTCAACACACACTGTACTAGTAGCACTGTACTCATGGTCTAAGACCATCGGAACGGGTAGCTCAGGCTCTTCGGGGTCGGAGCAAGGCTCGGGACTCGCCGGTCTCTCTCTTCACTCCCACACACCAGCCTGTGTTACCGGCTGGAAGCTGAGCACAACTGTACACAGCAGTGTTGGTTTGATCCGCCTTCACTCCGTTGAAGCTTGTGAAGTCTTCTAACATTAAATTTCCGTTGTTTGGTTGGGTTTTCCATCTTTTTACTATTTATAGTTGCCGTGGTAACTGATACGGGAAGTAGACCGTAAACTAGTATGCCGACACCTGGCGACACCGGAAGTTCGCTTCTAGAGTTGTGCACAGAGCCTATTGGAACGTACTGCGTACTCAAATTGTGGCTAGTAAGTACGGACAGTACGGGTATTGGAACACGGCACTGTACTTACGTGACACAAACCAGCACCGCAAACGTTCTCTCCCGCTTGAGATGACGTCTTTCTTTATAGGTTCATGGGTCTGATTTGCCGATTTCCCATGCTGATATCCCCGGAGATTCTCGGGCATCTTCGACAATTTGGCTATAGATTGTCTCATTACACGCTAAATAATATCATTATAGCCTAATTATATATATAGCCTATACATATATATAGGCAATATATATAATTAGGCAATATATATATATATATATATATATATATATATACATATAGCATTTGTGGTTTTGGCATAAACATAACTAGGGTGCACTGTACTTTCTGTGCACACCCTTTCTGAAGCCTCTCTCTCGCTCTCTCTCTCTCTCTCTCTGTCCCTCCCTCTCTCTCTTTCTCTCTCTCTCGTACCGTTTTGTGGAGCACGTTCATTGTCTGACAACACTCCCATTCAGAAAGCATTGGTTTACATTTCGTTCTGTGTAGCACGCAAAAAGTCGGACTATCGTACTCTGGAACACGCTTCAATAGATTAACGTTAGTGCGCATGAGCACGCAATTGCGTGATACCGGGTTGAACTATGTTAGGTGCGCTCGTGCTGCATTTTTGGTTTTGTCAAACAGGAGTCTCCCACCCACAAATCAGAGGTTAGAGATTCCTGCAGAAAGGTTGCGCTCGATTTCACTAGCCCATTTGAGCCTGTAGTGTACAACATCCATTCTCTCATTGCTTGTGTAAAAAGAGAGAGGTTGAATATGAGATTTGAGGACGAAACGATAGGGTGGGCTAAGGCAAGTTTTGGGTGGGCTTGAGCCCACCCAAAAGAGGTCTAGCTTTGCCACGGGTCTGAACCAGCCATAAGCAAGCAGCAGCAGCGCCATTGTAAACTACTAAACCAAACGAGACTCGTAATGGTAGGTAAAACAATACTTTATTAAAGCATGCAATTGTGATGTAGAAAAAAAGAAAACATAAAGTGCTTGCATGATATTGAAGCCTACAGCGATCGTTAGTTTACCCATTGGCCATGGCCAATGGGTAGCCTATAGCGATCATTTGTTTACCCATTGGCCATGGCCAGAGCTATAGAGAGAGAGAGTTGCGACACGCTATGATCTCGCCGACAGGGTGGTCACGTGGTTGTCACGTGGTTCATGTAAGCCTCAATAGTTCCAAACACGCCGCGCAGTCAATGTTATTCTATGGGACGACAGCAGAGATTTCAATATTGAATGGTAAATATGAATGAAAAAAACACATACAAGTATTTGTTTGACTGTTATGGCATTATTGCATATTTGTTAATGTCAGTTTTACATTTAGAGTGGTAGGGGGACAACTGAAAGCTATCTATAAGTATTACTTATATACGTTTTTACCCTGCGTTCACACCAAAAGATGCAAAAAGTTGACGCGCGGCAAGATCCCATTCAAAGTGAATGTAGAGACGCGTTGCTGCTTTGCTGCCGCAGCACTTGTTGCGGCGCGTCAAAATCTGATTTGCAGCGCAGCATGCCCGTGCCCGGGCGGCGGGTGCGTTCACGTATTTTGCGGCGCGTCAAATGCTGCTCGAGTTGAAATATTTCAACTTTTCGGCAGCAAACGCGTGATGACAGCCAATCAGCGTTCAACAGCGTTGCCACTGAGGCGTTGCCACTGAGTGACATGCCGTAACAGCCAATCAGTGTTACTCCCTTGGTGTGACCTAGAGTTCACTACCGTTACATTTATTTAGTAACTCGAAAAAACCCACAAATCAGCATTCTGTAGTGTAGTTGTGTTTACAGTTAAACTAAACTATGAGTA
Source organism: Gadus chalcogrammus (assembly GCF_026213295.1). Classification (NCBI taxonomy): domain Eukaryota; kingdom Metazoa; phylum Chordata; class Actinopteri; order Gadiformes; family Gadidae; genus Gadus; species Gadus chalcogrammus. The sequence continues at coordinate 23,985,619 of NC_079417.1, read as the reverse complement.
TGCTAAAGGGCTAGAATAACAACCCCAAACAAAACCCAGTTGAGTGCCAGGCAGCACCAGCTTTCCAGGCTCCGAATGGTCTCATGAACCCATAAACGACGGGCATTCCGACGTCTCTCCCTCTTCCACAACAGGTAAAGACATGCAATGCTAGTAATGTCGTTCATGGTTGTGAATGAATTCAGAAGCAGCGCGGGCAAAACTTGCCGTGCCGCGAAACTTCCCGCGCAGCGCCGCAAAACTTCGGCGGCAACGCGTTCGGGCAGCAAATGCATCTTTTGGTGTGAACGCAGGGTTAAGTTTGAGGGAAAGCTTCACGTTCGTGTTAGCATACTGGCTTAACCTTAACTTTTACCCCACATCTGTATTGTTAAAGTATTCAAGATGTTTTACCATGATCATTTTAAGATATGAGCCACACAAAGTATCAAATATATTAAAGAATAACTCATTACGCTTGGATGAATGAAATAGTATTTTTTTTAATTAAACAATTAGTGTGAAACGAACAAGTGAGTGCGATTGTGTGAACAGATTCAACAATGGACACAGCAGGGAACACTATATACTTAGGGCAAACCATTAACATATAACGTTGCAAATATACTATACTTTATGCCATTACAATACTTATAATAGCCCTGAGCAAATTCAAAATTGCTTTAGATCAATGGTCATACCATGGTTGGCTGTGCAGCGTTTGGATGCTCCAACCGGTCCGAGAAGGGTTACCACATGTATGGCTTCCCCAAGGACCAAGAGCGCAGGAAGAAATGGATGGCAATGGTCAGCCGTCAAAACTGACAAAAGTGACAGGGGTCAGCAACAGTCAAACTATGTAATGTAAGTAATGTTCACAACACTTGATAACATTTCAAAGGGCATAATAATTCTAAGTGTAGAGAATTATGACTTTTCAATGATATTTGAAGTGCAATGGAAACTGATCTTACAAGCCTACCTACAGGTACACTTTGAACTAATTCACTGTTTGTAAACAGTGGTGTTCCTACTTTAAATGCATTGCTCAGGAATCTGATGTACAGTTTTATGATGAGATTGATGGACTCCAAAAATGAAATTATAATGACTTTAACCATGCCGAAGTTAAGCAGCATCAGATACACTTCCAGTCTCTGGAAGCATTGGAGAGAGTGTCTGTATGTTTTTTAGTTGTGTTTCTTATTGGTCTGTTGTTGTTTTGTCTGTTGTACTGTCGTGTATATGGACCTATATGAGTCTGAAATAAAGATAAAGATATTACATATAGAACATTATAAGACGCTGTCACCGAGAATTGGCGCGCTGCCAGACGCTGTCACCGACTGTGAGAGGAGAGTTGACGGAGAAGATGGCGGTTGACCTAATTTCAAAGTTTATACCAATACTCGATAATACTACCCAGTGGCGGCTGGTGGAATTTATTTGAGGGGGGGCTGAACGTTTGCATTCCAAACCCCTGTTTGGGGGTCTGGGGGCATCGTCCCCCACAAGATTTTTTTGTGATTTTCACAAACAAACGAAGCATTCTGGTGCATTCTGACAAAATAGTAAAGGCAAATAAAGAACATTTACTTACAAAGACGAATGGGGCCAGGGAACTAAGTTTTAAGTTAATTTTTTGCCTTGTAGAAATCAGCAACATTAAGAGTGCAGATACATCAACAATAACTTTGAACTAAAGGTAACATTCTCTCTCTCTCTGTGTGTGAGTGAGAGAGAGAGAGATAGAGATAATGGGTGAGTGTGTTACGGCCAAGTAACTGTGTAATTGTGTTGGTAAACGTCACTCATAAATATATCTACAGTCTGCATTAATATGCATTTAGACAAATACAATGAAATAAGAATTCCACAAAATTCATGTAAATGTGCAAACTTTTGTGTGTGGTTGTTGAAGACACACTTAAGGCATGATACCAACATAGGTTTGCAGAGGACTACATACAGTACAATATGCACACTGAAGGCCTGATGCCACCATAGGTTTGCAGAGGACTATATACAGTATGTACACTGAATAGGTTTGCAAAGGACTATATACAATATGAACACTGAAGGCCTGAAGCAACCATAGGTTTGCAGAGAATTATATACAGTATGTACACTGAATAGGTTTACAGGGGACTATATACAATATGCACACTGAAGGCCTGATGCCACCATGTTTGCAGAGAACTAAATACAGTATGTGTACAGTACACTGAATAGCTTTGCAGAGGACTATATACAATATGCACAAGGAAGGCCTGGTTCCACCATAGGTTTGCAGAGAACTATATACAGTACACTTGAAAGGGGTGAGGGTCTGCAACCAGTGTCCATCTCAAGGGAAATACATATAGGCTAGTGGAATAAATAGAAGTTGCTTACCTCTAGCATGGCTAGCTTCACACAGTTGTTCATATGCACTCTTGCTCGCTTGTGTTTTTTTTTATCCGTTCTGATGTTTCAGGCCTGTCAACCCTGTCTGTGTCCACGAACTATCACACGCACTTGTTTTAAAAAGTATACAAGGAAAGCAAAAAATTGCATTGGCATACCCACATCTAGTTAGCCAAGCCTGAACCATACTCTGGAAAAACTTCTCTTGTAGGCTTTATCCTTTTCTCTTGCTTGTTGGCTTACGTTCACTTCTGGCTTTTCTGCTCCGAGTTCTTTTACTTGCAATTTTTCTGCAAATGTTCTTCTTTCGAAGGGATTCATAAGCAAAGACTTAACTGAAATTGGGGCTAGCTGAACTCACATGGAAACAGTGGTAGCAATACTCAAAGTCGCCATCTTGCTGATCTCTGAGGTAATGGCAAATCCGCGGTTACGCGCAGTGGACGGTGCACTGCGCTTGGGGCTATATCTTGAGCGCCCCAAAGCCATACAATTCGACGACGCTGATTGGCGAAATTATGTACTTTTCTGCCTAGCAACGAGGGAACCATTGGCTAATAATTCAGGCATGTGGGGCTGAGCGAAAAGCGCCCCACGGAAGACATCTACTTCACCAAAATGAACGTTAAACATCTATCATTTGTGAAGTAAGATTTAATTATGGGGGATTCTAAAGATATTCTAAAGTAAATGCATTATTCAAATGAATTTAATGCAATATTCAGAGTTTTTCTGGCATTCCTGTGGAGGTTGGGGGCATTGAGCCGGAGTGGGCGGTGTTCAAAGCCTCCATTGCTGAAGCTGCGGTGGCTAGCTGTGGCCTCAGGGTCTTAGGCTCCTCAAGGGGCGGTAACCCTCGGACACCGTGGTGGACACCGGTGGTCAGGGAAGCCGTCCGATTGAAGAAGGAGGCCTTCCGGGATATGATATCCTGGGGGTCTCCTGACTCGGTTGCAGGGTACCGACAGGCTCGAAGGGCTGCAGCTGCTGCCGTGTCGGAGGCTAAGCAGCGGGTGTGGGAGAAATTCGGAGAGGCCATGGAGAAGGACTTTCGGTCGGCACCAAAGTGTTTCTGGAAGACTATCCGGCACCGCCTATTCAACATCGCGTGGGAGTCGGGTACAGTGCCAAAGGAGTGGCAAACCAGGGTGGTGGTTCCCCTGTTCAAAAAGGGGGACCAGAGAGTGTGTGCCAATTACCGGGGTATCACACTTCTCAGCCTCCCTGGTAAAGTCTACTCCAAGGTGCTGGAAAGGAGGGTTCGGCCAATCGTTGAACCTCAGATTGAAGAGGAACAATGCGGTTTTCGCCCTGGACGTGGAACTACGGACCAGCTCTTCACTCTCGCAAGGATCCTGGAGGAGGCCTGGGAGTATGCCCATCCAGTCTACATGTGTTTTGTGGATCTGGAGAAGGCGTATGACCGGGTCCCCCGGGAGAAACTGTGGGAGGTGCTGCGGGAGTATGGAGTAAGGGGGTCTCTCCTTAGGGCCATCCAATCTCTGTACTCCCAAAGCGAGAGCTGTGTTCGCGTCCTCGGCAGCCTGTCAGTTTCGTTCTCAGTGGGTGCTGGTCTTTGCCAGGGCTGCGCCTTGTCACCAATCCTGTTTGTGATATACATGGACAGGATATCGAGGCGTATTCGTGGTGGGGAGGGGTTGCAGTTCGGTGGTCTGAGGATCTTGTCACTGCTTTTTGCAGATGATGTGGTCCTCATTGGATCATCAGCCTGTGACCTTCAGCACTCACTGGATCGGCTGGCGGCCGAGTGTGAAGCGGCTGGGATGAGGATCAGCACCGCTAAATCTGAGGCCATGACTCTTAGCAGGAAACCGGTGGATTGCTTACTCCGGGTAGGAAATGAGTCCTTAGCCCAAGTGAAGGAGTTCAAGTACCTCGGGGTCTTGTTCGCGAGTGAAGGTACTATGGAGCGTGAGATTGGCCGGAGAATCGGAGCAGCGGGGGCGGTATTGCGTTCGCTTTACCGCACCGTTGTTACGAAAAGAGAGCTGAGCCGCAAGGTAAAGCTCTCGATCTACCGGTCGATCTTCGTTCCTATCCTCACCTATGGTCATGAGGGTTGGGTGATGACCGAAAGGACGAGATCGTGGGTACAAGCGGCTGAGATGAGTTTTCTCAGAAGGGTGGCTGGCGTCTCCCTTAGGGATAGGGTGAGAAGCTCAGCCATCCGTGAGGAACTCGGATTAGACCCGCTGCTCCTTTACTTAGAAAGGAGTCAGCTGAGGTGGTTCGGGCATCTGGGAAGGATGCCCACTGGGCGCCTCCCTTGGGAGGTGTTTCAGGCACGTCCAGTGGGGAGGAGACCTCGGGGAAGACTCAGGACTAGGTGGAGAGATTATATCTCAACACTGGCCTGGGAACGCCTCGGGATCCCCCCGTCAGAGCTGGTCAATGTGGCCCGGGAAAGGGAAGTCTGGGGCCCCGCATGAGCTGCTCCCCCCGCGACCCGACCCCGGATAAGCGGATGACGATGAGATGGGGGGGGAATTAAAATATAGATAAATATATTTTAAAAAGAAAAGATGGCCGGTCGGCGGAAGGGCGGCGCCCCAGCGCCCTCTATAGGCGACCCGCCACTGATACAACCCTAGTACAATTGCTTTTATGGCTATGACTGTGTACTAACTTCATTAAAATCAAGACATTGCAATTTTTGCAAATTGCTATACGTGGGTCATTCTCAGAAACATTGAAAAACGTCCACACCGCAGACATATTGGCGCTTATCCAGACAAGCGTGTGATGGCCGTGCTTTTTGTTGGCGTCATCCCAAATTTCTGTTTCGGCCGTGTTGTTTCGGTGATAAAAGTATTGCGGCTGAAAATTCGGTGCATCCCTAATAAATATATATGGATATGACTGGGGATTGGATAGGTTAATTCAATTGAGGTCGTTAACAGTCTGGTTATGTTTTAAACTGTTTATTCTCTTGCCAGAAGGACTATCTAGATTAAGGAGGATGCTACTTTATTTTGAGATGTCCCTGGGATCCCCATGTTTCTTTCTAAATTACTAACTACCAGTAGTGACTACAATCATTTCATCACTTCTAGACTGAATTTAATTAATGCATTCCATAGTTACCAGTAAATATAGAAATAAATATGTATTTATTTATTTATTTTTAACGAAAAAATATAAATAATGTCCGGGGCTTTAGCCCCGAATAAAACTGCCTAGTGACGCCACTGCTAACAACCTGAGTAATGTTTGGCTAAATAAAAATAATATTTAAAGCTGGCGAGCACGATGATAACTGAACTTCGATAAGCCTAATGAGAAGGGTATGCCTGCCTCTGCGAACACAGTCTGTGATGTCTGGATCAATCAAGGTTAGCTTCAGTCTCAGTGAAGCGGGTTTCTCGTCCAGTTGTTCGCTTTGGCTGTCACTGGGTAATATTCGCGGTTGTCCGAGCGAGACGTGGTGCGTAAGAAGTTGTTCCTGTCTATTGAATCGTGGACTTGGACTGCTTCAAACTTCATCACGTTTTAGGAAAAATCTACTGGTTTGTCTTTCACGACTGCGTGTTCGGTTGTAAGATGACATTTGAGATACAATGGTTTCAGGGATTGTTCGGAATATTCCCCTCCTGTACGCACTTCTCTTCCAAATAGTTCCCGTTTGAGACACGATCGCAGTGTTTTTGAACAATTCATAATTTGAGTGCTTAAATCTTGTCGTCAGTTTAGCTTAGCGTGTGTGCTACAACCAACTACTAATACCAAAAATATTACAGGAAAGGCTCAACTTATTTTAAATCCCATTTTAATGATCTCATGGTAAGTGTATTTCCATCGTCCTAGTATTTCTGTATTATTATGCTATTAAATAAATTGTATTACTAGGGTTCGTTTTTTTTGGGAGATCCCTCTGCGTACCACTAAATAGCGCACAGTTGGAGAACCAGTGGCGGTGGGTCAATAGAGGGCGCTAGGGCGCCGCCCCTCTGTGAAATATTCACCATATATCTGCCAACTATTTACCAACTTTTATCAATACGAAATAAATCAACAAAAATACATAGCGTTTATCATCGTTTAATTGTGTGATATACTTGTCACTGCCAGCAACCATTTAAATGCGTCTGAAGTTCAATTATTCGGGAAAGGCTAGTTATTGGTCATTCGAAATAAAGCCCTCCTCCAAGTCAGGGGCGCCGGCCACGTTGACCCCAGACCCCTGTCTATTACTGTGCCCCACCAACATTTTTGATCACCAGCCGCCACTGTGGAGAACCAATGGCACTGGTACCACAGTTTGTGAACCAATGGCCTAGTTGAACCAAAATGAGAGCAGACAGATGTTTTGATTGCTGTGGTATCTCTTTGACAACTATAACTCTTATCGTTGAACATTAAAAGTCAAGTTAATATGTAGACATGATTGTAATTTGTTCCAGAATTCTCATGTCTCATGCGGCAATACATTGCAGTTCTCCAAACAGAGGCAGTGATGAGGAATTATTCATCTATTATTTTATTTTTATTCATTTATTTTGAGGAAAATGTATATTGTTAAACTTAAAAGCATTTAAATATTTCACCTATGTCACTCCATTCTTCAGTTTAGGAGACAAGTATGTGCACAACGAATTCCTAATTCTACAAATAAACCATATTTTATATATTAATTTACATGTGTCGTAATGCCTCAGTGAAATATAACGGATATTTGACATTTAATCTGATAGTTCTAGTATAATTTATACAATACTACTTTATTTGTCAGTAGGGCACTGATATTCATTATGCGTCCCTGGGAAGGCCCCTCAAAACATTTAGGACATACAGGTAAACAGGTACAAATGAGACATAACATGACAGCACATCGATACACAAGCAGCACAGATGACAGATTAGGCAAGCACAGGTGTTAACCGGAAAGACACAAGTACAGACGCATGACACATGACATGGCACAGCCAACAGAGCACACAAACCAAAAATGACAGATAAGGCAGGTTAACAAGGTCATACGAAGGCTGATACCTATGGAATCATAAATGCTCAGGAAAATGTCATCTTGGTTTGTTCAGTAATAGAATGGACTGATGTACAATGGAGTTTTTAGCCTATTACGGTTGAATCGATGGACTCTGAAACGCACATTTGAAGGCAGGAGCTGATATTCATTGTTCAGTCCATGTGTGCAGTCAGAGGAAATATTTGTGGCCAGCCTCAGCATGCTGTTGTTATGGGCCTCTTGAAAGCCTGAGCTACGGGACGTGCATTGATTTTAGAGCAAACTTTAATCTGATTATACAGTTTAGTTTGCACTGTGAGGTTACTCAACCAGGCAGTGCTACAGTAGAGCATAAAGCTCTGAATTACAGAGATAAAAAATAGAAATATAACTTGGCTACTGGCCCCAAACGATTTTAGCCTACGGAGAATATAAATGCACTGCTGTATCCCCTTACCAAGAAAATCTATGTGAGGGGTCCAAGATAGGTTCTCATCTACCATGACACCTAAGTATTTATATGCAGAAACTTGATTAATTTCAACATTGCGGATTTTCACTTTGAGGAGTGGGCAGGTTTGGGGCTTACTGAAAATAATTTCTCTTCTAAATTCAGTCTTCACTGAATTAATAACAAGGGCGTTCTTGTCAAACCATTCCACAAACCAATCAACGTTTCTCTGACACAGCGTGGGGTCGTCAGTATTTTTTTTTTTAATACTTTTTTCCAGCAGTATGTCTGGCTGAATTGTATTGAACGCCGCTGAAAAATCAAGAAAAAGAGCCCTAACATATGTTTTAGGTGTGCCCAGATGTTTGGAGACTAGGTGAACCAGAGTAGCCCCTGCATCTTCTGTGCCATGCACTTGCTTATACGCATATTGAATAGGATCTTGGTGCTTCAATAGAGCTCTGTTATGACGCTGGACCAAAACATTTTTCCAGAGATTTCATAATGACTAATGTGAGGGCTATTGGCCTATAATCATTGTGTTCCTTTGGACATTGTTTTATAGGGAGGGTCTTAATGTGTGATGTTTTCCAAGCTCCTGGGATGTAGTGTGTGTTAACTGACAGCTGGAAAATTGGTTGCCACACAGGGGTAATTCCCAAGCAAAAGATTTTAAGACAAGGGCGCTGCTGTGGTCAGGACCTAGGGCTTTCCTGGGGTTGTTGCGTAGGAACGTGCTCCTGACATCTTCCACTGGTCTAGGTAAGGTATTAAAATAATTGAAATTGGGGATAAACATTTGTTGCTGCAATTACATATGTCTAACAGCTGGGGGAAGAAAAGATTAAATTGATCAAAGTAAGACAGCAAATGTTAAAGTAAGTGATCGTAGTAGAATTTACAATAACAAACTCATGAAACACACGCACACTTGCACGCGCACGCACACACACACACACACACACACACACACACACACACACACACACACACACACACACACACACACACACACACACACACACACACACACACACACACACACACACACACAGGAAACTGCGGCAAAGATGAATGAGAAATATGTAGAAATGCAGCCGTTTTCTTTTTATTATACTGGTCAGGTAATATTGTTGTCCTTTTTTTCTAGAGGCTGTAGAAATTCTTCAACCCTTTCATTTATTTTTAATCATTTATTTTCATGCTACACCATGCTAGTTGTAACCAGTCCTCTGTATTAGTAAAGGCCGATATAACTTAGGCCTACATATGTAATAAACATGGTGTAGCCTGTATAATCCATCGTAGAGCAAAGTGCACAGTTTGGAATCACTCATGTGTAACTTTGCACCTAGCAGTCTTACCTATCAGTCACGAAAATGACAGATTTGAAGTCACCAAGACAACATCAGCAGATTATTATGGGCTTTCCGTTGAGATCTTCGTCTGAATATTACTGTTGTTGGCAGCAATGGAGGGGGAGGGGGGGGGGTTGTTGTGCTGAAAGAAAGAATTGTGAGAGCAGAGAAGAATACAAATTGGCCCAGCAAACAAATGCCATTGTGTCAGCGTTCAAACAAAGCACTGTTTATCCGGGACAACAAAAAGCTTTCTGCCTTCCTAAGACAATTACTGCCGCCAGCGACAATAACTTCTCCTCTATTGGTCCAGATTTAGGTCAGTTACCCAGAAGGGGTAATTGGCTTAGGTGGGCTCTCCTCACAGCAAAGAGTTGGTGAATCCCATAAACATGCTGTATACTCCCCACCACCTTCGTATGACTAGCTTTGCTGGCTGTTGAGGGCCACTGCTGTGTTGACCATGTGTGGGAAAACAGCCAGAGATGAAAGAGATTCCTGTGCAGCTGCTTCAGATAGCTGATTGGTTCATTGATGCAGTGGTTAACCTACTACACCTGGCTCTGCACGAATGCAGGGTGAAGTTATATTCATACACAGTAGTCTCCCTCCTGCTGTTCTGTAAATGAAGACACGTCTGCATGTCTTAAAGGTCTACATTCTTTCCTTTAACACAGGATGGAGAAACCATGTTGAAAAATACATTTGAAAGTAAAAACACTTCTTAGCGATTGCGGTCGAGTAGATTGTATACAAGAATGATAGAGCTACATAGAAGGTAGCCAGACAGACAGGCAGAGTGAGCTTGAGAGAGAAAGATAGAGTGGCTGAGGAAGATAGACAGAGGAACAGTCAGACAGACAGGGTGAGCTAGAGAGAGAGACAGAGGGCAGATAAGGCCAAGGAGGGTGTGGGAAGAGCCCAGACGGAGGGGGGGAGAGAAAAAACCCATGGATGTGTGATGGAGACCATGTACGCAAACGCACCCACCCCTGGCCCCCCACAGATGGTCGTTGTCACAGGGTGTTTCCCCCCGCCTCACCCAACCAACCAACCCACTCATTCATTCTACTACCTGCCATCCCCCACCCTTGTTTGCACACAGCGGTCCCTCTCTTCACCATATCCATGGCATGCCGTTCTTCCCCTGTAGCAGCCAGGGCAGTACTGAGGTAGAACCAACAACATGGTGGTGTGTCTACAGCTACCGGCGGAGAGAAGGGAAGGAGAATAGATTGTAACAGGTTCTTCAGATCCATCAGAAGTCTTGTAAGACTGCAATAGAGCTGTGGTGCTTCCCATGAGGCCAGGCTGCGGTCACCCATCATTTAAAAATCTGTACTACTTTCAGGGAAAAATCACCAAACTATTTTGTGATTGTGGAGGTGGGGCGGCGTCTGGCCTGCAGGGGGAGCATGGAACACCGGGTCTGCTGGGGTGATGGGGTCTGATTGCGGACAGGTGTCTGCAATCTGACCCAATCAGGAAGTGTGTATTTATGTGCCTGCTTGTCTTTCAGTGAGGGTTGGAGAGAGAGAGAAGGAAGACGCTCTCTGCGAGCCAGAGAGAGCGTCGTAAGAGCACGAGACGGACGGACGGACGGAAAGAAAGAACATTTTGTTTGTGTGACATTGTTTGTTTGCTCAGAAGGGGAAATAAACAGGAGTTCGCTCCATTTTCGCTGGAGAACTCTGTCCTGACTCGTCTGAACCCGTTACAGTCAGTCATTGTTAATATTCTTGTTCTTGCCAACACAGTCTCACTCCGAGAACGTCTAATACCGACTGTTGGGAAGGGCACTTTTCACTCCTGTATTAACCCGACTACAGCTCTATTAGACGCTGTTAGCATCTTTCCTATGGGATACTTTTTAGGATATTTTTCTGTGAAAATGGCGGACATACTTTTTATTCTGGGTGGAAAATATGGTATATAGTATAGTTACGCCATGTAAGTGTTTATGTAAAAAAAATTAGAGAGAAATGTGCATTTCACTTTCATAATCTTCGCTCGGTGAATGTGAAGGATGTTTGGTTTGAAAGTTATGACGAAGAATATTTCATGTCAACAGAAATATTATAACATGGTTGCTATGATGGTTGCTATGGACACTGAAACCCGAAGCTTGCATGCCGTTTAAATCATGGCTATAAAACCATTGTCTCTGCTGATTATGTTTTTTTTTTGCTTTAACAACTTTATAAAAAACCTTTAAGCCATGAAGGAAAAGATAATTCACCGCCGGAAGTCGGGAAGGCCCATGCAAGTGAACGGAGCATTCCACAGCATTGAGAAGAGCCGTGTAATAAATAAATAAATATATCTATTTATTTATTATGTACGGAGACCACCAGTAACACTTCCTCGAAGCAACGAGAATGGTCTATTAAATTCAAGATGGGAGTATAGGGATATAGTGCCATATCTCAATATGAATTTCATTAATAGAATTTCCGAGTTGATGGTCAATGGTGAGATACAGATCTTGTTATAACGATAATTGGATAAAAGCTATGGTCTACTCATAATATTATAACTAAATAATTGTATATTTATATATATAATAATTTAATTAATGAAATACAATAACCGCTTCAAACATGTGACATGCCTAGTTTTTTGGCCTTTTCTTTTCAATGGGCCTGCGTCCACGTCACGTGACTCTCATGGTTGCTATGGTGGTTTCCAGCCCCCTCTGCTCCTAACATGGCTCCAAACAAGCTCCAAACCACGTTGGTTAAGGGCGGCAACGGAGCTGCCGTCAATTGTGTTGTTTTTGTCGTAAACTATGGCCCGCTGGTTTGGAAATAGAGATATTCCAAGGTTTCCTTCATAAGGCACCTTGGAATATGTTTCTACTTTCCGCAGTCGTTTTTTTTAGTCGCTGTCTGGTGGCTTCTTACGTCACCCTGAGAGACGCGATTTTATAGTGACAGCATATAACCTATTCTTGAAAGTAAAAAACCAAGCTCATTGATTTAACGAGGCAGGATTATTTGCCTCTCCTGGAACCGTCACCTTATCATGGTGGAGAGGTTTGCGTGTCCCTGTGAACCTGAGGGCTGTGTTGTCTGGAGCCTTGTGCTCCTGGTAGGGTCTCTCATGGCAGAGTGGTCTCAGGTGAGGGGCCAGACCAAGAATGGTTCAAAAATCCTCAATGAATATCGAAAAAAGAGGAGATGTGACCCGGCCCGGAGGAAGCCCGGGGCCCCCGTCTGGAGCCAGGCCCAGATGGAGGGCTCGATGGCGAGCGCCTGGTGGCCGGGTTTGCCACGGAGCCCGGTCGGGCACAGCCCGAACAAACTACGTGGCACCCCCCCTCTCTTCATCTCATGGGCCCACCACCTGTGGGAAGACCCGTTGGGGTCGGGTGCGCAGCCACATGGGTGGCAGCGAAGGTCAGGGGTCTCGACGGACCAGACCCGGGCGGCAGAAGCTGGCTCTGGGGACGTGGAACGTCACCTCGCTGTGGGGAAAGGAACCGGAGCTTGTGAGGGAGGTGGAGCGCTATCAGTTAGATCTGGTGGGGCTTACCTCCACGCACAGTCTCAGCTCTGGTACCGTACTCCTGGATAAGGGTTGGACTCTATTCTTCTCCGGAGTTGCCAAGGGCGTGAGGCACCGGGCGGGTGTGGGGATACTCATAAATCCCCGGCTGAGCGCCGCAGTGTTGGAGTTTACCCCGGTAGACGAGAGGGTCGCCTCCCTGCGCCTAAGGGTTGTAGGGGGGAAAACTCTGACTGTTGTTTGTGCGTATGCACCAAACAGCAGCTCGGAGTACTCTGCCTTCTTGGAGACCCTGAATGGAGTCCTGTATGGGGCTCCAGTAGGGGACTCCGTAGTTCTGCTGGGTGACTTCAACGCCCACGTGGGCAACGATGGAGACACCTGGAGAGGCGTGGTGCGGAGGAACGGCCTCCCTGATCTAAACCCGAGCGGTCGTTTGTTATTGGACTTCTGTGCTAGTCATGGATTATCCATAACAAACACCATGTTCGAACATAAGGGTGCTCATAAGTGTAAAGAGAGGGGCGGAACTGTCAACCGACCACCATCTGGTTGTGAGTTGGATCAGGGAATGGGAGAAATTTCCGGATAGACCTGGTAAGCCCAAACGAGTAGTGCGGGTGAACTGGGAACGTCTGGATGAGGCCCCCGTCCTAGGTATCTTCAATTCACACCTCCAGCTGAGTTTTTCTGGCATTCCTGTGGAGGTTGGGGGCATTGAGCCGGAGTGGGCGGTGTTCAAAGCCTCCATTGCTGAAGCTGCGGTGGCTAGCTGTGGCCTCAGGGTCTTAGGCTCCTCAAGGGGCGGTAACCCTCGGACACCGTGGTGGACACCGGTGGTCAGGGAAGCCGTCCGATTGAAGAAGGAGGCCTTCCGGGATATGATATCCTGGAGGACTCCTGACTCGGTCGCAGGGTATCGACAGGCCCGAAGGGCTGCAGCTGCTGCCGTGTCGGAGGCTAAGCAGCGGGTGTGGGAGAAGTTCGGAGAGGCCATGGAGAAGGACTTTCGGTCGGCACCAAAGTGTTTCTGGAAGACTATCCGAAACCTCAGGAGGGGGAAACGGGGAACCATCCAAGCTGTGTACAGTAAGGATGGGACTCTGTTGACCTCAACTGAGGAGGTCGTCGGACGTTGGAAGGAACACTTTGAGGAACTCCTGAATCCGAATAACACGCCCTCTATGTTGGAGGCAGAGCTCGAGTTTTTATTTATTTATTTTTTTTACCTTTATTTTTCCAGGAATATTCTCATTGAGATTCAAAATCTCTTTTTCAAGAGAGTCCTGGCCAAGAAGGCAGCATACAAACATTTAAAGTTTCACATTAAAAACAACAAAAACACAAAATTTCACACTAAAAACAAGACACAAAACACAATAAAAAGTCACAAAGCATCAATCTAATTGGCAGTAAGTCAATTGATGGCGTTTCGTCGTCAATTTCCCTGGTGGAGGTCACTGAGGTAGTCAAACATCTCCGCAGTGGCAAAGCCCCAGGGATTGATGAGATCCAGCCAGAAATGCTAAAGGCTCTGGGTGTTGAGGGGCTGTCATGGTTGACACGCCTATTCAACATCGCGTGGGAGTCGGGTACAGTGCCAAAGGAGTTGCAAATCGGGGTGGTGGTTCCCCTGTTCAAAAAGGGGGACCAGAGAGTGTGTGCCAATTACCGGGGTATCACACTTCTCAGCCTCTCTGGTAAAGTCTACTCCAAGGTGCTGGAAAGGAGGGTTCGGCCAATCGTCGAACCTCAGATTGAAGAGGAACAATGCGGTTTTCGCCCCGGACGTGGAACTACGGACCAGCTCTTCACTCTCGCAAGGATCCTGGAGGGGGCCTGGGAGTATGCCCATCCGGTCTACATGTGTTTTGTGGATCTGGAGAAGGCGTATGACCGGGTCCCCCGGTAGAAACTGTGGGAGGTGCTGCAGGAGTATGGGGTAAGGGGGTCTATCCTCAGGGCCATCCAATCCCTGTACTCCCAAAGCGAGAGCTGTGTTCGCGTCCTCGGCAGCCAGTCAGTTTCGTTCTCAGTGGGTGCTGGTCTTCGCCAGGGCTGCGCCTTGTCACCAATCCTGTTTGTGATATACATGGACAGGATGTCGAGGCGTAGTCGTGGTGGGGAGGGGTTGCAGTTCGGTGGTCTGAGGATCTCGTCATTGCTTTTTGCAGATGATGTGGTCCTCATGGGATCATCGGCCTGTGACCTTCAGCACTCACTGGATCGGCTGGCGGCCGAGTGTGAAGCGGCTGGGATGAGGATCAGCACCGCTAAATCTGAGGCCATGACTCTTAGCAGGAAACCGATGGATTGCTTACTCCGGGTAGGAAATGAGTCCTTAGCCCAAGTGAAGGAGTTCAAGTACCTCGGGGTCTTGTTCGCGAGTGAGGGTACTATGGAGAGTGAGATTGGCCGGAGAATCGGAGCAGCGGGGGCAGTATTGCGTTCGCTTTACCGCACCGTTGTAACGAAAAGAGAGCTGAGCCGCAAGGCAAAGCTCTCGATCTACCGGTTGATCTTCGTTCCTATCCTCACCTATGGTCATGAGGGCTGGGTGATGACCGAATGGACGAGATCGCGGGTACAAGCGGCCGAGATGAGTTTTCTCAGAAGGGTGGCTGGCGTCTCCCTTAGGGTGAGAAGCTCAGTCATCGGTGAGGAACTTGGATTAGAGCCGCTGCTCCTTTACTTAGAAAGGAGTCAGCTGAGGTGGTTTGGGCATCTGGTAAGGATGCCCACTGGGCGCCTTCCTTGGGAGGTGTTTCAGGCACGTCCAGTGGGGAGGAGACCTCGGGGAAGACCAAGGACTAGGTGGAGAGATTATATCTCAACACTGGCCTGGGAACGCCTCGGGATCCCCCCGTCAGAGCTGGTCAATGTGGCCCGGGAAAGGGAAGTCTGGGGCCCCCTGCTTGAGCTGCTCCCCCCGCGACCCGACCCCGGATAAGCGGACGAAAATGAGATGAGATGAGATGAGGATTATTTGAAAGAATTAATTAAATATGTGTTAGAGGTCATTCCTCCTCCTAAGTGTGCTTCCTATTTATGTCTAGTGTACACCCCCACTGTCCATAAGCACACCCCCCCCCCAATATGGATATGGAGGATTGTTGCCAGGTCCGAGTGGTGGTAGTGTCCTATATATGAAAGAGGGCATTCAAATATACTACAATGATCAATTAGGAGGCCAAAGCCCTAAAGGAAGTTATGCAATAGGTGACTTAACAAGTAAGCTATAGACCTGGGGTCTCTTTTATACCAAAGGGGGTCTCAAGGGACGCATTACATTATCAACCTGGGGAATCCAGCCCTACAAGAAATGACTCAGCAAGTGCTCCATATCGTTGCACCTCACCCAGCAACTCGCTTGCAAGAATTTCGCCTGAAGTTCTTCCAAGACCAACACCCTAGCCATCCAACATGCTAATCTGATAATCAGGCCTCACTTTAATAATGAAAAAGTTATGAGAGAAATGCATATAAACTTTTTGTTATCTCATAAGCGGCGTGGTGCCGGCTCCTTTTGACCTTTTGACCCCAGACTTCCAAAACTTGTCCACAGGCCAGCTGTCTCTACACACCTTAAGCTACAAATGTACACCTCCATCCCCAGTGTTGGGAACGTTAATTTAAAAAAGTAATTACTTATAGTTACTCGCTACTTGTTCCAAAAAGTAACTGAGTTAGTAACTGAATTACTCTATACTAAAAGTAACTAGTTACCAGGGAAAGTAACAATTAGCGTTACTGTAAAAAAAGAAAGTTGCTATAGGTCAAAGAATCTGAGAAGTTTTTAATTGGCCTTTATGTGTTAAATGGTTGAACTGCCCATTCAAGGCCCCAATATGCTTCAAACTGAATTTTAATTTGCTTGGTTGCGAAGGCTGTGGAACATTTGCAGAATACTACAGAAAATGCTAACTTTTATTGGATTGCTCCGGACTCGCCATTTCTGCTGCTTCATCTAATCTGTTTGGTGTGTGCGTGTGCTTGTGTGTGTCGTGGGCGTCCTGGCTTGTGTGTAATAACACAGGCTCCGATTGGCTACCATGAAACATGACTCTGCCTTAGCCAATCATAATAGCTTATTTCGTTGTTAACCCACCCGGTCTCCTCGCTAGCAGTTTGTGTTTGGAGCCAGGGGTGCGTTCGGATTACGCAGTTTATTCAATCAATTCATAGTAATGCACCGCATTTAACGTACAGTAACAGTAACGGCTTTCTAACGACGGAAACAGTAATTAGTTAGATCACCCCGTTACTGAAAAAATAACGGCGTTACCTAACGCCGTTATTTTAAACACTGTTATTACAAACACTGTCCATCCCACAAAAAATGGGGACTACTGACTAACCTCTGTCTTATGTACATTTACTCTACTGTTGGAGGTCACGCCCCTTTTCCCGCCCTTTCGAGATAGCTAGAGATGCCAAAATGTATACACACATTTCCCGGGGTCCCGAGAATGACATATCCGAATTGGAGTTCTAGCCCTTAGAGATAAAAAGTATTCCCAAATCGACTGTTATATGGAAAAAGCGCTTCAGAATTGTTGCATGCAAGACCTACATTGCAAAAACTCTGCCTAAAAAAACAAGATTTGTTTTTTATAAAATGCATTACTTGAAATAAGCAAAATTATCTGCCAACAGAACAGGAAAATTGGACTTGCCAAGACCGCTCAAAAGAAGTTTATAAATCTAGCCTCGAAATCCCCATACATATCTGAATACAAGTGTGTTTATACTTAAAACAAGTACATTTGTCTAGATACAAAGACAATATTTTATAATTATTTTCTCAATATTTAGGAAAATGTGCTTAAATTCAGAAAATGCTACTGCCATAATCTTTAAATAAGGCCTTATTTTAGGCAACTTTTCTTAAAATCAGTACAGCTACACTTAAAACAAGGACATTTGTCTAGATACAAAGACAATATTTAAGTATTATTTGCTCAGTATTTAGGAAAATGTGCTTAAATTCAGAATATGCTAGTGCCATAATCTTTAATAAGGTTATATATTAGGCAACATATCTTAAAATCAGTACAGCCACACTTAAAACAAGTATATTTGTCTAGATACAAAGACAATATTTAAGCATTATTTTCTCAATATTTAGGAAAATGTTCTTAAATTTAAATGTATCATTATCATCCAATGCTATTAACATTCATGATATGAATCTGAATCAATTTCCTTTCACTTCTTTATTGGTCTTCAATCTACATATTGGAAGAACCAGAACATGACATTATTGTTTGATCCATTAATGCCTAAGAACACCAAACCCCTCACAAAAGTAAAAAACACTCAAACACTCAAAGACTCAAACTCGGTCTTCTCGTAGAATCTCGCATATGTTGCATCAGGCCTTAATAGATTCAAATGAATAAGGGCAGGATACTGTATGGGAAAATAACATCCTTGCAAATGGTATAGGTTGAGGTATAGGTTTACATGGTCAAAACTGTATACATTTAGTTTTTGTGGGCAATCTAGACGGTTAATTCAGAGCCCCCAAGTTATTTAATATATGTTCTATAATTGCATAATTGAGTTTTCCTGTTTCATGCCAATTAATATTCTAAGGTGTAATGACTAAGTTCCGCCACTAAGCGATGCTATTGAAGTACTGAGGAGGTTTGGAGCAGAAGAAGGAAGCTCCGTTGTTGATGTGTTTTTATTACGGTGTAGAAGAAGAAGTTTTTTGATTGACCATGGCTGTTTCCCAATGTCAAGGAAGCATGCTCAACGGCCGCCCTTTTAAGGACGCAACGTCATAGAACGCCGACAAGCACTGTTCCAATGTTGAGGACACTCGAAAGCCTCGCCATTTTTGCGTCCTTTGTTTTTGAGAATTCCGAGATTTTTCAAGGATGCATCGCTGCATCCTAGGCTGTTTCCCAATGTCAAGGAAGCATGCTCAACGGCCGCCCTTTTAAGGACGCTACGTCATAGAACGCTGACAAGCACTGTTCCAATGTTGAGGACACTCGAAAGCCGCGCCATTTTTGCGTCCTTTGTTTTTGAGAATTCCGCGATTTTTCAAGGATGCATCGCTGCATCCTAGACGAGCCAAAACTACCCACAATCCTCTGCGTTCACTGGGCGGGTTCTTGAAAATGGCAGAGCAGTACACGTTCAAATGAAGTGAAGTTATATTAGTTTTTCAGAAATATTTTGTGCCGTATTGCTTTTTATAGATTCATTATGTTAATGCAAAAAATCAAGCCTAAAGACCTGTGCCACTTTTGAAACGTTTTTGCAACTTAATGATACGTTGCTATTAGAGCTGTCAGTTAAACGCGTTATTAACGGCGTTAACGCAAACCAAATTTAACGGCGTTACAAAATTTATCGTGCGATTAACGCAATTATTTTATAAAAATAAAAAAACAATTTTTTGCCTCAAAACAAAGAAGCAGTAGCCTGACTGCTATGTTCAAATGACATTTGTTCAAAGCAGTCGTTTAATTGCACTAAAGGCTCTTTTTTTGTATCGTCCTGTTTTGATCAGTATATGCCAATGTTGTTATCAATAAAAAATCATTTGCACAAGGCAAGCCGATGCAATTCACCATGTTGATAAGAGAATTAAAATGAGAAGAATTATGGGACAAAAAAATCAAGGGCTATTTAGCATAGAAAAATAATTTGCGATTAATCTCGATTAATCTTGAGTTAACTATGACATTAATGCGATTAATCACGATTAAATATTTTAATCGCTTGACAGCTCTCGTTGCTATATTTTGCATGGACGTAGCTGGTGTTAAACACCACTGTCACCAATGTCAATTTACTCGCTCACAAGATTACATTATTTATGTATACCTATTTATGTTCGTGTTGAATCGTTTTTTTTAGGGTCAGCCCAGCAAACGGAGGCTTTTGTGCGCCGAGTGGCGCGCAAACATTTGTTTACCGGTGGAAGGGATAGTGTCACTATCCAATGTTGTAAAATTAATGCACAACCGATCATTTGCAATGTTTGTAATTTTTAATGAACGTATATAATTGTATTTTATATGATATACTTATGTGTTCAAACCACTGGTAGACATATATGAATGAATGAATCAGATCAGATCAATCCTATAAAAATGTAATGGATTTTCCTTTTAATAAAGACGATTCTATCAACCGCAACAAAGCTTTTGTGACTTCCCCAAAGAGGCTCCATGCGAAGGAGACATGACCGCATTCATAACAGACAAAAGTCAAATAAATATCGATCAGCTTGATTGCTGCCATGTTTTATTCATTAGTGCACATGTGTTTACAAGCGGACACGCAGTATAAAAAAGCGGAAGTGGAAGCGCTTCCACACTACCAAGTCGTTCCAAAGTCTGAACGTTACAAACGCTAGGAAGCACTCGAGCTAGCACTCTTGTCTCATCTCCATAGGACGCGACTAGCAAGGACGCGTCCTAGCAAGGCTGCAGCCTTCACTTTGGGAAACAGCCTAAGTAGTTGCTTACAGCCTGAGAGAGAAGAACGCTGGCACACTATATTGTTGGAACATATCGCTTCTTGTTTTGCTTTAAAATAAACGGAGTGTTACTCCAACGCAAGTGCAGCCTCTACCTGCGTTTCTGTAAGCCTGCAACACAAACTTAAAACCTTATGAATTACTCGTTTCTTATTTGTAACAACTTATCTTAAAGGGATATACAGGAATGTGTCACATTATAACTTTTTTGTGTGTTCCTTAAAGGGTAATTGTAAAAAAAAGTGTAAAATGGATTTGGGATATGTTTTATATGATAACGAGTTGAAACGTTCGTTTTGGAGCACAAAAACCGCATATAGGCACATTCTTCAATTGGCTGTTTTTAGCCGATTCTATCAAAACGCTATGAACTTAAAACGATGGGGGCACTGGTTATGGTAAAAACTAAATCACTATTTTAAACCACTTAGAAGGCTAAAAGTAGCCAGACACTTCTTTGGTAGTAAGGGTCTTCACATATAAAGTGAGGCATTGAGAACTTTGTAAGTGCACAGATTGTTTATTAAAAAGGAGGGTTAGGAGGGTTATTTTATGCACACAATACCATCAGTAGATCACCCGTCAACGCCATTTTGTTTTTAAGACTCGATAGGTAGATTGACGAACACAGAGAGTGTGACATCCATCAGCAACATGCAAGCTCTGTGGTCGCCGATCTACTTATATTGGGGAAGGGTCTTTGTACTTTGTACTTTGTACTATTATTTTCTGTTGGATTTCTCGGTCTGTAAGATGTCCAGTGGGGATTCTTTCAGTGCAGATATTTTGGCTGGTCAGGGCCCTGTTGAGCATAACGTCACTTTTGGGTTGGGGAGGGGCCAGAGGGTCACTCCATTTGGTTTTGGGAGGGGTAGGCCAGTAGCGCCTGGTAATCAAGTGTACTCTGTTGACCAGTCAGAGTTAAGTTTACCAGTAGGTCCCGCCGCCAGCTCTACACCCATGGCACCCATAGCCCCTCAGCCTAACCAGGTAGTTACCATAGAGTCATTGGGTGGCCTAGTAGCTGACCAGTTTGCCAAACAGATAGGCAATAGCATTATAGCCAGCCTCAACACCATGCACCAGCCCAGTAGTACTCTGCCCCAGTCTCGGAGCCACCAATCCCTTGGCCATACTGATCCATCCCAGCTGAAGGTGATTGTGCAGTCAGACCCTAAAGCTCCACCATTCTTCAGTGGTGACCACACGGATACATTCTCCATTCATGAATGGGAGCCAAGGACACGATGAAGTGTTATTTGAGTAGGATGAAGTGCAATACGCACACTGAGGTGGTTTATCTGATAATGGCAAGACTGACTGGTAAAGCGAGAGATGTGGTGAAGGTGTCTCTTCGCAGGCACCGTGAGTTCCCAACAGATGTATTTGACATACTAAAGCGCAACTTCAGTGAGCTTACGTTCTCAAGCCTCCCTATGAAAGACTTTTACAGCACTGCCCGAGGATGTCGCTGATGAGTGCCTCCGTAGGCGTTGAAAGGGCGTTGAGGACCCCAGTACTGAGGTGGTCATGATGTTTATTACCCACTTCTCTGACCCCAGTCTTGCCATGTCGTTTAAGTTGTAGTCCCCTGAACTGTGGACCGCAGCGGAGGTTCAGGAGAGGCTGGATAGTCACATGACAAGTCTGAGAAGGAATGCAGCTCATGCCCAACATGCAGTGTGCAGCCAGAGCCCTGTGGCTGTGTCTCAAATGCTTCAGACCTGGCCACTTCAGGCATGAATATCCTAATGCCTCCCAATCCCCAGCTGTGTCGACAAGCCGTCCTTCCAGCGCACCTTTAAACTAGCCAGCCCACGTAGAGAGAGGGGTAGCGTGGGCAATGATGGAGTCACCCTCATTGGAGAACGAGATTTGCAATCTATCTATGTAAATAGTTACAGCCAGCTTCCTGAATACAAGACGGTCATAATGGTAGGGTCGCAGGGAGTGAACGGAGCTAGTGAGTTGTTTTATGCTTCAGTGGCCAGTCTATATTGCACGCTTAATGAAGAGGCAGAATCCAAACTGAGAGCTGCCGGTGTTCTCCTTTGTTATCATCCTGTGCCTGGTAATGTGGTGCTGATCGGTTGTGGTGGCCTCACTACACGGCCAAAGTGTATCCACGATCTGGATGTTGATGTCTATGGATTTAAGTTCATTGTGCCGACATTCGTTGTACCTGGACAGAAAGATGAGCTCATCCTTGGGATTAATGTAATCAGACCTATCATACAGGAGATGAAGTCCACTGAGAGGTATTGGGAGCTCGTCTCCTCCAGTAGCAGTGACCCAGAGTGTGAGCAGTTCCTCCAGCTCCTGAGCTGCGTTTCACGGTGGTCGGGCCATGATCTGTCAAGTAAGATAGGCACTGTGAGGCTGAGGCAGGCTGTCACTCTCCTTCCTCTGTAGGAATATGTGGTCTGGGGGAAGTTGCCGTGCAACGCTCCTGTGTCCCCAGGGAGCACTGTGGTCGTGGAGCCCACTTCGGCGCGGTCAACCCCAAAGAATATCCTGGTGGGGCGTCTCGTGACACCCATGTGGGGTGATCGTTGGGTTCCTGTCAAGGTCCTGAACCCCACACACAGCCCTGTGACGCTTCGCCTCAATGCCAAGCTGGCTGATGTCTCTCCCTGTCTGGCTGTTGAGGATCTGCCTATCACTCAAGGTCTGTGCGAGACACAGTCTGATGTCTCTGGTTCTCCTACTACTTCGAAATCCATGCCTGATCCTGTGCAGCTGCTGAAGGATCATGGGTTAGCAGACATAGACGTTGGTGGCTGTGATGTGTCTGCTGATTGGAAGAAGGAGCTGGCTGAGCTGTTGTTAACGTTTCAGGATGTCTTTTCCAAGGGCAAGCTAGACTGTGGGGAGGCGAAGGACTTCGTCCACCGTATCCACCTTTCTGACGACCGCCCCTTCCGACTGCCCTACCATAGAGTCCCTCCTGCTCATTACCACCACCTGAGAGAAGTACTGTCTAAGATGGAGATGAAAGGTATCATCAGCAAGTCTCTGAGTGAGTACGCCTCTCCACTAGTCATGGTGTGGAAGAAAAACAGAGACCTGAGAATCTGCACTGACTTTCGCTTGCTCAATGCCAAGACCGTCAAGGACGCCCACCCACTGCCCCATCAGGCTGACTGCCTTGCCGCCCTTGGGGGGAATGCCTTTTTCAGTACCATGGATCTGACATCAGGGTTCTACAATGTCCTTCTCCATGAGTCTGAGAGGAGATTCACAGCCTTTACAACATCTCTGGGCCTGTATGAATACAATAGGCTTCCCCAGGGCCTGTGCAACAGTCCAGCGTCCTTCATGCGGATGATGCTTAGCATCTTCGGGGACCTGAACTTCTCCAGTCTCCTTTGTTACCTGGATGACCTGTTGGTGGTTGCTCCCTCTGAAGGCGAGGCCCTGAGACGTCTGGGGGACGTCTTCTCCCGGCTGAGGGCCAACAATCTGAAGCTGGCTCAAAAGAAGTGTCACTTTCTAAAGAGGTCTGTGAAAATTCTTGGCCATATGGTGGACAGAAGTGGCGTCTCATTTGATCAGGAGAAAGTTATCCCTGGCTTCAGTAGGGAAGATTTGATGAAAGCTGATGGCTGCACACCATCACAGAAGAGGGTGAGATCGTTCCTCGGAATAGTCCTGTACTACCAACACTTCATCCCTGGGTGTTCCTCCATCGCAAAGCCCCTCACTGCCCTGACAGCGGGCCAGAAACGCAAGGGGAGTGGCACTGGTGGTACCAGGAGAGCTGGCACCTTCCGTGAGCTGACTCCGCAGGACGGAGAAGGCGTTTGATGATTTAAAGATGGTGCTCCTCAATGGTGTGGTGTTGGCTCACCCGGACTTCGATAGGCCATTCATCCTCTCCACCGATGCTTCATTGGATGGCCTAGGTGCAGTCCTTTCGCAAGTTCATACTGGCGAGAAAAAGGCCAGGCCCATAGCGATTGCCAGCAAGTCCCTCAGTCGCAGCCAAGCAAATTATCCTGCCCATCGACTGGAATCCTTGGCTCTGAAGTGGTCTGTGTGTGACAAGTTCAGCCATTGGCTCAAAGGTCACAAGTTCACTGTCTGGACTGATAACAATCCTCTCACGTACATCATGACCAAGCCGAAGCTAGACCCCTGCGAGCAGTGCTGGGTCTCTAATCTTGCACCGAACTCTTTCGAGATCAAACATGTTCCAGGGAAACTGAATGTAGTGGCTGATGGCCTCAGCAGGGACCCCTTTGTGAAGCCTCTGAGCCAACGTCTTATGTCTGAGCCGTACTCCGGGCTGCTGGAACAGGTGTGTGAAGTGGGGGAGGGATGTGTGCAGGACTCATTCCGCCTGACATGTCAACCTCAGTAATTAGGAAGCATTGCTCCTTGTGCTGCCGTCGATGTGTCCATGTCAGAGGATGACGTTTCCTCTTTGCTCTCCTCTTGTGATGACTGGGATGACCAAGGCAGAGGGCTTCTTCTATGAATGACCGCTTGAGCTCGTTGATCCCTCCTGGCCAGGATTTGTTCTCCTCTCTCTCACTGGCAGACCTGCAAAACCATCAGATTCGGTCATTTCGAGAGTATTCTGCTATGTAGATAGGAAGCGCAGACCCTCCAGGCGTGAGCGCTGCAACGAGAGTCAGTGTATTCTGAGGGTTCTGAAACAGGGAGAAACTCACTATACTGCATGTAGTCCTCTACAGGGTTACCAGGGATCCACTGACAAAACACAAGAGGTTCCAATATATCCTGCCTGAGTCCCTGAAGTCACAGACATTGTCTGGTGTTCATGACCTGGCTGGTCACCAGGGTCAGCCTCGTTCTCTCTCTCTCGCCCTTCAAAGGTTCTTCTGGTGTGAACTGGAGAAGGATGTACGCAATCATGTCCGTAACTGCCACAGATTTGTTCTCGGCAAAACCCCGGAGCCCGCAGCAAGAGCCCCTCTGGAGAGCATTAAGACCACTGCCCCTCTGGAGCTCGTGTGCATTGACTTCTGGTCAGCCGAGGATAGTAACAACAAGTCTGTGGATGTGCTAGTGGTCACTGACCATTTCACCAAATTAGCACATGCTTTCCCCTGCCAGGACCAGATGGCGAGGAAGGTGGCGAAGAAACTCTGTGACAACTTCTTCTGTGTCTACGGCTTCCCTCAGCGTCTCCACTCTGACCAGGGTGCGAACTTTGAGAGCGAGCTCATCGCTGAAATTCTGGAGCTGGCTGGTGTCAACAAGTCTCAGACCTCCCCCTACCATCCCATGGGGAACGGCGGCACAGAGAGGTTCAACCGCACTCTGGGCAACATGCTACCGCCTCTCCCTCACAGGAGCAGAAACAGA
The DNA here is from genome assembly GCF_026213295.1 of Gadus chalcogrammus. Taxonomy (NCBI): domain Eukaryota; kingdom Metazoa; phylum Chordata; class Actinopteri; order Gadiformes; family Gadidae; genus Gadus; species Gadus chalcogrammus. The sequence continues at coordinate 23,960,099 of NC_079417.1, read as the reverse complement.
AGTGGCCCCAAATGGTCCAGACGATGACATTTGTCTATAATTGTACGGCACATGAGACAACTGGCTGTGCGCAATTCTATTTGATGTTTGGGAGGGTCCCTCGGCTGCCGGTTGACCTCCTATTCAAGAATGTCCTCCGTGACGAGACAGTCTGTGACTATGATGCCTAAATGAAGTCTCTGGCGAGCGACTTCCACTCTGCTATGCTCCTGTCTCAGAGGAACTCTGCTATTGAGCAGAAACACCAGTCTGACCAGTATAACAAAAAGGTCAAGGGTCTGCCTCTCTCCGTCGGTGACCAGGTTCTTGTGGCAAACAAGGGTGGCAGAGGGAAGCGTAAGCTTGCTGACAAATGGGAGCCGGTTGTTCACACGGTCGTGGCCTCCAAGCCTTCTCTCCACATCTATAAGATCAGGGATCGAGTCGGACATGAGAGGGTGGTGCACCGGAATCTTCTGCTCCAGGTCAGCTTCCTCCCCTTGGATGAGAGTCTGGATACCCTGGGCGTCGGCAGTGTGAATGATGGCTGCCCCAAGTTAAACTTGTTTGAGGCGTCAGCAACTGAGACGGACTGTGGTGCAGTTGATCCCACTATGGCTGATTCACTCTCCTGGGTCAGTGAGGGTAGTGATGACCGTATAGCCTCGTGGGTCCATGAACAGTCCCCAGTCAGGGATGAGGATGCCACTGGCAGTCGTGACTTACCTATTCTAATGGTCTCTCCTGCATTGGATGGGCTTGCTAGTACCCCATTGTCATGGCGCTCCTCTGAGCCCCATGTCTCTCCGGTAATTGATACTCATCCTCAGGGTTCTCAGACAAGTGATCGCCTCACTTCAAGATTTGGGAGAGTTATCAAGCCAGTCTTTAGGTTCATAGAGTCCATGGCACAACTGGAAACGGTTCTGGCTGTTCGGCCAGTATTCACTGTAGTCCTAATTATGTTTGGTGTAAATGGCACTTCACGTTGTCTATAGTGTTCACAGGGGCTTAGCTAACCTCTGGGTACTCTTAACTCTTTATTTGGTGGCAAATAATGCCGAATCTTGGTTTTCTTGTGGTCAGTTTACAGTCCGGTAGGGGCAGGTTTTATTTATGGTTCAAATGTTTGTGTAATTCTGAGGGGTGAGTGTAACAGGGTGTCATATCTCTTAAATTATAATTACACAAAATTGCCCTTGTTTTGTTTTATTACCTGAAGTGTAGCTTTCCATGCCCCCTTATGTGCCCCGTTCTATTTGATTTTGTTCTTTGATTTGGCTCCACCTCCTTCTGTACTCCCGCCCACATTCCCGAGAACCCCATAAGTTTCCCTTTGTTCTGGTTCCCTTGGGAAGAGGTGTTTACATTTATTTTGTGATCAAATCTTTCACCATCTTATAGCTTGTCATTCTTTATATTAGTTATTTTGATTATACATTGTTTAATTGAAGTCTGGGGTAAATATCTATCCATGCATAGATTTCAGTGTTTTGGGGAACTTTGTGTAGCATTCCCCTCCCCCCTGTGTGTTTCGTAGAGGAGTTGGAGTAGTGACAAAGGGCACTTGCTAAGAGAAAGCTATTTGTTCATGTTTACCTTCAGGTACGTCTTTTATTTCTTTGATTTCAATAATTTTTGTTATAATATTGTATGTAGGCCTTTGTTCTGGCTCCCTAGGGAAGAGAGGAGTTGGAGTAGTGACAAAGGGCACTTGCTAAGAGGAAGCTATTTGTTCATGCTTACCTTCAGCAACGAATAAATTGACGTCGGAGTTCCCGAGTCCGGACAGATCGTGGGTCACGTCTTTCATTAAAAAAAACAACACAACGCAGATTCAGCCGGTCACATATGTAAAAGTGTAAATAATAACTTGGCTTTAATGTTAAATTCCTGTCAAACTTGGGACTGCAACAAAAGTTTTTTTTGTGTATTTTATTTTGAAAGTCCACAGCGGAAGTTTGTTTCACACTTAATGCGGGGCATTTTGTTTCGCAAAATGCAGATATAAATTAAAACTACGGTTCATATGATTTATATTTATTTAACTATCAGCATTTGTTGTATAACATGCTTGACTCATGAGGCATTTGTAAAACCAGTAGTTTTGTTGCTTTGTGACGAATTGTTGCCGTAGTGTGTGAATAGTCTTTGGGCTAGCTGCCAACATGTGCGAGGAATGTTTTAGCTAGCTACTCTCAGCACGAGGTGTACGTGACCTGTATATGCTAATGCCATGCTCTTCTTTTGTAGCGGAGCGAGAACAGACTGCAAGGCTTTTCCATTAATTGCACACTGTTCGTGTTTACTGTCCCATGTTGCAGGTATGTTCCTTTGTACTGTTTTATATGCAATGTTGTTATGTGTAATTAATATGTGAGTGCTCTTTTACACTGGATTTTTCATTGTGTGTTTTGGACTTGCAAAACTGAGTGTCTTTTGATGTTACTAATGTTATGTAAGTTGAGCTAATTCTGAATGTTGTCAATACAAATAATAGCATTTATTTATTGACTGTTACTCACTATTACAGACCATTAGGATCTTTTATTTTTTTATATTTCATTTACAAGTATGTTTTTCAAACCAAATGTTAACACTATACGATCACTGTTAGAAGTAATATGCTGTTACGATTGCGAGCGAGAACAGACTGCAAGGCTTTTCCATTAATTGCACACTTCGTGTTTACTGTCCCATGTTGCAGATATAAGAATAAAGCCAGTCCAGTGCTCCATCCAACCTGTCCTCCTGAGGTTAATTCAAATAGCAGCAGAAGCAGTATTACAAAGGTCACACCAACAGTCGGTATTTGACGTTCGCGGAGTGAGACTGTGTGGTTCTTGTAGTGTGCTTTTTTATTATAACTAAAAAACACAAGAAACGTTTAAGTAAGGGCTACGATTCCATGCTGAACACACACATAAATAGAATATAATGCAGTGTGTTTTGTTTATTTTCTGATACATATCACCAAAACTGATGAAGCTCTGTGGGAAAAAAATGGTCCCTAACTTCACAGTTGCATTTTTCCTGAAGGAATGCATGGTTTGTTTACACCCTGGAGTTTATCCTGCAGGCGGTAGAGAAGAGTTTTAACAGCACTCTGAGTTTTATCAGCACTGTGTTCAGCCCTCCTTAATCACAGCATACCGCCCGAAGCACTAGGCCCTAGTGCCTCGGTGCAGACACACACACACACACCTTAGTGACTAGGGTGTGTGTGTGTGTGTGTGTGTGTGTGTGTGTGTGTGTGTGTGTGTGTGTGTGTGTGTGTGTGTGTGTGTGTGTGTGTGTGTGTGTGTGTGTGTGTGTGTGTGTGTGTGTGTTTGCGTATGTGTGTGCCTGGGCGCTGGCTGAATAGTCTTGTAGATTTAGTTTGGCAGACATTGCTTCATAGCTACACCCTCTAAAGCTGATGTTATGAAAGAGGGTGTCATCATCTCGGTGTCTCTTTCTTCACCAAAGAAACACTTCATATTGTATTGGTTCAATAAAGAGTTGTTAATGTTTCCTTGACCGCTCAAGGTCAGGTTGTCAGATCTGAAATGATAATGATTTTTATAATGCTCAATGTTCATACAGGAAGATTGTACCAGTACAAAGTGTAAATAGTGTAGCTGATTAAAAACTACTACTTATATTACTACTCCTAATACTGCTGCTACTATACTAGTGCAACTACAACTACTGCAACTACTACTACGACTAATATACTACTGCTACTATTACTGCTACTACTTCTACTGCTACTGTACTACCACTTCTACAAAGGCTGCTGCTGCTACTACTGATTTTATTACTACTAGTACTTCTACTACTACTACAACTTCTACTACTACTACTGATATTGCTACTCCTACTGCTACTACTACAACTACTGATATCACTACTCCTACTACTGCTACTACTAACTACTACTATTCCTGCTACTACCACTACTACTACTACTACCACAACTACTAATACAAATACTACTACGACTGCTGCTGCTACTAGTGATATTATTACTACATGTATTACTACTATAACTACTACTCCTGCTACTACTACTGCAACTACTAACTCCTACTACCATTCCTGCTACTACTACTATTACTACTACTACTACTACTACAACAACTTCTACTACTACGAATGCTGCTGATACTACTGATATCATTGCTACTAGTACTACTACTACAACTATAACTGCTACTACTACTACCACCACTACTACTACTACTAGTACTCCTACTACTGCTGCTACTATTCCTGCTACTACTTCTACTACTACTACTACTGCAACAACTACTGCTGCTGCCACAATAAAGCAATACAAGGGACACACATACAAGTCAGAGTAATACTGAATCTGAGGTGCGGCAGTGTTGCGGAGATACTACGGAAGGCTATGGTGTATCATACTATTAACTGTGAGGAAATACTCTCAGCTCAATATGCAGAGCTTAGCACTCCCCTATTCTATCTCCTTTTATCTCTATTTGCAGAACAAGAAGCAGCATTTGAATATAACGGCAAGTTCCTTCATAGGTACACACTACTGTCTAAATAGTCAAGACTCTGGCGTTCACACTGGACACCTAGACCAGGGGTCTCAGTTGCCTCTAGAGTAGAATCAAACGTGGCTCTATCAGTGTTAACATGCACAATGTGAGTGTTATTCCCTTTATAAATATTTAATTACCATAATCTACAATATATAGTCAATTATAAAATGCAGAAAACAGATGTTGACAATGTACTATGGTTTTCAGCCCAAATGTCTAATTCGAAATGAATACATTTCTTCCTCCAAGAGGATTGAAGGATAATTCATCTGTTCTTTAGCATCAATTTAAAGTCCTTTACTTTTGTCTGGCTTTGCCAGGTCACCACGTTGCCAGAGCCCTGGCCTACAGGACGGTACTCAGAGTGTACTGTTGGGTTGAATAGGGGCATGTCTTTAACATTGAGTCCCTCCGACCGGATACCGTGAGATTGGCATTCACATCCAAATAGGCAAACACAAATCATCATACGTCACCACCATCATTATCCTCCCTCATGTCAACAATCTGAAAACAGGATCAACATGTTCCGTCTCATATTTGGTTTGGGATTGTCATTTAATTTTCTGCTCAATGTGTGCTATTCTCATTCAAATATTGAATCGTCCTATATTTCGTAATTATTTTGTTTGAACAAGACAGGAATGTTTATTTTACTTTATAATATTAACATTTACACACACACACGGACCATAGTTAACTTCATACTTTTGAGTCATTCTTTTGGTACTTTTTGAACACCTATTAGAGGGACCCACAAACATCCTATTCCTTCCTTGTCATGGTCTGACGTGTATTGGTGTGTTTCCCTGTGTTTCCCTCCTGTGTTGATTACTGCTCCCTCCCCTAATGTGTCTCAGCTGTTCCTCGTTGCGTGTCTTGTGTTTGGTATTTAAGCCCTTGTCTTTCCTTTATTCCTGGTGCTGTCATTATGGTTTGTTGGTCCTGCATGCTCTCTGTGGCTACCTGTGTTCCTTTACTCCTTACTCCTTGCTCCTTGCTCTTTGCCTTAGCCTTTTGGCAGAAATAAAGTGCCGTTTCCTTTACCCGTCTGCATCTGGGTCCTACCTGCCTGCCTGCACCCGCAACTCCTAACAGAATGACCGCACCAAGTTTGGACCCAGTGGACGCTCAGTTTTTCCGTGAGTTGGAGGATTTGTTGGTGACGATAATCCTAGCTATGGATGGCTGGGAGAACATTCCCAGCAGGAAGGAGCAGGAGGCTGTGTTGGGGCGTACGTGCAGGGCTGTTGCGTCAAGGCCAGAGTTGGAGGACGCCTTACCCGAGTGGGCAGTCGAGCTGCTCAACCCCACAACCTTTTGGCCGGAGAGCTACATGCCACTGCCACCGGACTTTGGTGACCGGCCTAAGCCTCCACGCTCCTGCTCTCAGCCTCTGCCTCCGGTCCCCAGCTACCAGCCTCTGCCCCCGGTCCCCCGCTACCAGCCTCTGCCCCCGGTCCCCAGCTACCAGCCTCTGCCCCCGGTCCCCCGCTACCAGCCTCTGCCCCCGGTCCCCAGCTACCAGCCTCTGCCCCCGGTCCCCCGCTACCAGCCTCTGCCCGCGGTCCCCAGCTACCAGCCTCTGCCCCCGGTCCCCAGCTACCAGCCTCTGCCTCCGGTCCCCAGCTACCAGCCTCTGCCCCCGGTTCCCCGCTACCAGCCTCTGCCCGCGGTCCCCAGCTACCAGCCTCCTCCCTTCCGGACAATCAGAGTGGGGGTGGTGAGTTTGGGGTACCATCCGGTTCCTCCTGGCACTCCAGCTCCCGCATTGACTCTGGTTCCCGAGCCCTGTCCGGTTCCTGAGCCCACTCCTCTCCTGCCTGTGGGCTCCCGTCTTCCAGAGGGGGTCCGCCCTCTACCTCGCCTTCCTGAGGGGTCCCGCCTTCCAGAGGGGGTCCGCCCTCTACCTCGCCTTCCTGAGGGGTCCCGCCTTCCAGAGGGGGTCCGCCCTCTACCTCGCCTTCCTGAGGGGTCCCGCCTTCCAGAGGGGGTCCGCCCTCTACCTCGCCTTCCTGAGGGGTCCCGCCTTCCAGAGGGGACCAGCCCTCTACCTTGCCTTCCTGAGGGGTCCCGCCTTCCAGAGGGGACCAGCCCTCTACCTTGCCTTCCTGAGGGGTCCCGCCTTCCAGAGGGGGTCCGCCCTCTACCTCGCCTTCCTCCAGAGGGGATTAGCCCTCTACCTTGCCTTCCTGAGGGGTCCCGCCTTCCAGAGGGGACCCGCCCTCTACCTGGCCTTCCTCCAGAGGGGACCCGCCCTCTACCTGGCCTTCCACCAGAGGGGACCCGCCCTCTACCTGGCCTTCCTCCTGAGGGGACCCGCCCTCTACCTGGTCTTCCTCCAGAGGGGACCCGCCCTCTACCTGGCCTTCCACCAGAGGGGACCCGCCCTCTACCTGGCCTTCCACCAGAGGGGACCCGCCCTCTACCTGGCCTTCCACCAGAGGGTGTGGTAGAAATTAAAGCGTATATTCTATGGTGAACCATGATTGTGATGAGGTCTGTGTGTCTAATAGTGCAGAAACACACGGGGCCTGGGTGTCTGGGTTCAGAACAGATGGTGGGGCCCCTAAAAAGGCATGCTGACCTTAGCCTAGTGTTTTGGGCTATCTTTGTTGACCATTTGCTGACCAATTTCTGACTGTTCAGGTTAAGATGAATTTATGACTGAACAGGAGGCAGACACCTCAAGGAGAAGCCGCTCAGTTTGTGTGTATATAAAGAAGCTGGAATCGATGTTCAAGGAGTGAGTCTTAAGACCTACTCGGCTGTTATCATTGTTGTTTTTCTTCACGATAAAGTCTTTTGTCAATTCTTGCTCCGGACCCCGCGATTTATTTTACTCTCTCTCTCTCTCTTGAATTAGTCTAAGTGTTTATATCTCGATTAATCTACTACATAATTGGCGTCACGAACAGGATGAAATAGGGACTCGCCAGCTGCCGGGCCAGAGGACGGGACGCGAACGGATCATACGACCAGAGCTCAAGGGTAAGTTGTCTTGCCATATATAGGATAGAGTCGTTTGATCTGTTCTTGCCCCGTCTGAAACGCTCAGAAGCAGGTAAAGTGTCTCTTTGATCAAACAAACCAAAATTATAGATAAATGAGCGAGTGAGAGATACGGGGGCTCCGCGGGAGAGATTGACGTGCGCGCGCACATGGGCCATACGCGCGTCTGTGGTTCTAAATGACCAAGACGCTTTGTGGCTCCCTATTTTGATACGAGTTGTTGTTATTTGGTGTTTTGGTGTTTTGGTTAAATAGGCTTACTGTAAGTCCTGTGACTGTCTTGTGGAGGAACGAATTAGTGGAAAGTTCTAACAAGGACAGGGCCAGCAGGCCCGCAGGTCGAAAGAAACAGACCTGTAGGATTTTTTCTGACAGTATCCTATTTGGAGTTGAGTTGTCAGTTGGGAATGAATTCAGTCATTTTTATTTGAGGAGCTTTCTTGGGATGCTGACTAGTGAATTTTAAATACTCATCTTGGTGCAGTTGACCTGCAGATCCTGCACCAATGATGGTGAATTTCTGATTCCGATCTTGCTATTTTGAGAAAACAGGCTTCTCGCACTTTTTGAATAGATAAGTCTCTTGGTTGGGATACCGCTTCAGGTGATTAGCTAATCCTGATCTTGGTGTTTTGAGAAGTTTCTTGTTTGTTCTTGATCTGTTCGAATGGTTATGTATTCAGCCATTATTTTAAAAGAATGGGCTTGTCGTTTGACGTTCCGTTTGAATGAGTTTGACCCGCTAATCTTCCAATCACGCTGCAGTGTTGGATCTAAAGAAAGGGCCAGTCTGTAACTCTGATCTTGGTGCTGTGTGGCAATAGGTTCTTGTTTGAAATTCTGGTCGATTGATTATCCATCCGACTGTTCATGTTTTAACCAAAAGGCCAGTTTCTACGCTCGGTCAACCTTTTTCTTTGTAATTAATTACAAACAATTCTGACATTTTTCAATCTAATATTAAAATTGTATGAATCGGTTTATTGTCTGTATTTAAGTCGTGTTAGGATTAAGTTACCTCGGAGATTTTTACGACCCGGTTTATTTTTTGTTGATTCTGTCATAAATAAATTAGGCGGACAGAGAATAGTTAATTTGTTTGAAGTAGTTGATAATCATAAATAAATTAGCCGGATAGAGAATAGTTAATTTGTTTTGAATACAAAAATAAGTATTGAATAAATGTGTAAATCTTCTTTGACTTAAACATCATCGCGCTGACTAACTGCACGAGCAATCTCACAGGGTACGAGCAGGAGCCTGCAGGCCAGGGTTAAAGATAACAGTTGGGGCCACATTCCAATCTTCGGGAGGGAGACGAGCGCTTGGGAAGAGTTCATATTTGTAGCTTAGAGATAATAAAGTATTTAAACTAACTAGTAGGATAAACTCAAATAAATTAATAATAATTAATAGTAATAATTTAAAATGGCACCAACAGCGGTAGAGATTTTGAGCAAAAACAATCCATTGCTCAGAGATGAGATAACAAGGATCTCTGAGAAATGGGAGAAAGGAACAGCTAAAACAGGCACGATATGGCCCATGGGAGGGACTTTTGATCCAATAATGTGTAGGGACATGGAGGTAGTAATAAGGAACTACAAACCTAACGGAAGTGGAAAAAAGGCCTTAGAGATGAGAGACAGGGAAAGGTTAGTGCTAGCTTTGTTCGAAATGGAGGGAGAGAGGTGGCGCGCATTACAACGAGTGGCCAGAAAAATAATCACAAAGGAAGAAGAGGCTCAACCTTTGCCTCTGAAGCTTGAGCCACCGCCGTACAAACCAACTAACATGCATCCACTGATAACAGGCAACGTGGAATTTAAAGGGGAAGTCACCCTAGATAAAGGAGATAATAAATGTAACACACAAGGGAGGGTCAGTGGGGACCCAGGCACAGAGGTGTCTGGCTGCAGTACATCAATACAAAGCCCCCTAGTACTCCAGTCACAGGGGAAACTAAGGAGAGCACGAAGGGGAAAAAAGGCACCCGACACCGTCCCAGGAATTTTTCCTATTTTAGTCAAAGGACAACAGGTCCACTATCAACCGTGGGGCTCACAGGACTTGGAGGGAGTCATTTCTAAACTCCCTAACATACATAACGGGGCGTCTAAATGGGTTAGAGAATTTGAGGAACTCACAGTGGGAAAGCTAATGGCAGTGGGGGACCTGAAAGCTCTGTTGGCAAGAGTATTGAGGTTATCTAAGATGGAGTCTGTACTGAGGAATGGAGGGTTGGATATAATGGACGGAATGTATGATGGGACTACGCTTGATTGCTACAGAGTGGCGATGTGGACCACACTCAGAAGGGAGTTCCCGACCCATATCGATCATAAAAATATGAGAGCCCTCCCTATCAACGACACAGAGAATCCTGCATCCTACCTGCAGGCCCAAGTAGACAGATGGCGCATGGAGACGGATGAGGATCCTGAGATCCATCCGGTGTTCTCTGTCATGTTTAGAAACTCTGTGATAGAGATTCTACCTAGCCCAATCAAAGTTAAGCTAGATGATGTGGTTGGACTGGTTACAAATAAACCACATAGAGACTTCTGCGACCATGTGGTGGAGAAATATCGGCAAAATAAACACAAAATACAGGAACAAAGCAAAGAGGTGCAGAGGAAGCTATCTCAGCTTCAGTTGGAAGAACTCACAAGAAGAGAAAAAGAGAAGAAAAAACAGGCGGTTGTTTCAGAGCCGGTTGAAACAATATTGCAAGCCGCCCAGCAGGGCGCACCACAAACCCAACCTCCTCAACAGGCATTCTTTACCTCAGTACAACAGCCTCAGAGCCAATGGTCACCCACTCCATCATTCATATACACCATTCAGATACACCTACATAATACTGGGAACCTAACAAATGGGAATAGGCGGAATCAGAATAAGGGGCCCAAAGGTCAGTATATAAACAATTTACAACAAGGACACCAAGGACAGTTTAGAAACAATCAACAACAAGGATCCCAAGGACAACGCAGAGGTCCTTTAATATGCTATGGGTGCAACATGGAAGGACATATTAGGAGGAATTGTTTGGCTAACCCTTATCCACCACAGCAAGGACAGGGTAACAGCTATCAGGGAAGGCAGGAACAAGGAGGTAGCTACCAGGCAGGTCCCTTTATGGGACAGGGATACTAGGGGTGCTCAGAGAATCCACAGGGGGAGGGTCAGCTTGTAGCGATCACAAAACAAGCTGATGAGGAACCAATACTGCAGGTTCTGATAAATTGTAGAGGCATGCCAATGATGGATGACACTGGAGCCACTCACACTTGCGTAAGTTCAAAATATGCCTCTACCTATGACAGCTCCAAGTCATAGGTATAGCTCCATTCTTATTTTAAGTTGTATATGTGAGCGAATGAGTGAGGAGTGAGCGAATGAGTGAGTGAGTGAGTGAGTGAGTGAGTGAGTGAGTGAGTGAGAAAGAGTTACATTGAGTTGAGTTAGAGGGGTCAGAAGAAGTGATTTGTGAAGAGTGAGACAGAGAAGAGGAAGAGTGTGTGGATTGGCAACGAGAAGTGGCGATGAGATTGGAGAAGGCTTTCCGGTTAGAATTTTCTTTGGGGAGAATGATATCTTTCGATGGTCTTTTAAGATTAATAATCTAGTTTTGGAGTGTGTCAAAAAACGAATAAACTAGAAAGGAAAGGAAAGGATTACTGAAAGTGAAAATGGTTATGGAGATTTGTGAAAGCAAAGGAAGTAGGTAAGAGAGGTAAAGAGAGTTAGAGAGAAGGAACGTAAGTGAGGAAAACCCGCCGGTGGGGGCTGGACAGAGAGACAACAGAGAGACAGAGACTGAATTTGCATTGTACTGAATAGATTATTTGTGTGCTTGGATGTACTCTGTATTTGGTCCCTGAATGTAACCTATGTCCACTGTTTTAGAGAAAACATAGAAACACCACTGGGATTGGTGATTCTGTGGCTCTTGGAGACTCTGCATCGCGTCGGAACACCATGTGGTATAGATCATTACATCTTGGTACACAGAGCACTGGTGAGACAACAGGTTGGATCAGAGGGAGAAGGTGTTTGGAGAAGGGAGAGGAATGTAATGACAGCAAAAAGGGCAGATGCGGACCTACGCAGAGGTAATAAATCAGCGGAGAGGAGGCTGGGGGTCCGTTTAGCTCAGGAAGTAGAGGGTGTCTTGTAACCGAAAGGTTGCTAGTTCGATCCCCATCTCCTCCTAGCTGAGTGTTGATGTGTCCCTGAGTAAGTTACATGGTGATCACAGGATTTAGGAATAATTATCTAGACTCCAAAACATGAGCAATTAGCGTTAAAAATTGTCTGCACACCACACTCCACAGGAGTCAATGGGTTCAATGGCGCCAGGGTAAAGTGACTCATCAAAAGAGGAGCGGACCCAACCCATGGACTCTGCGTGGATAGGTGGATGTTATTTTGGTGCTTGGACCTGACGAGGTCTAGGTGCCAAGATAACAACACAAATAAAATATTTCCTTAGAGATTATGATAAGTAATAGACAATTTATTAAAAGTTATCTTATAATTTAGAAAAAACAATCGGCAATACTTAAAGGTACTTAGGTGACCTTGGGTGTTTTGAAAGGCGCCTCTAAATTAAATGTATTATTATTATTATTATTAAAAATTAGATCAAATAAGTATGATAAAACGTTATCCAAATTTCTAATTTAGGTTATCCACAATGACAAAATGTCATTTAAAATAAATAAGTAAAATAGAATAAGAAAGGATGTGTGTGTGAGCCTGTTCTCGTGTGTGTGTGTCAGGACGGCCGAGGTAGGGGAGAACCCTCCCCTACTCAGAGTGATGGAATACACAAGGGGATACTGAAAGCATGCTTCAGATAAAACAACATGGTTAATTAGAAAATGGAAACAATGTATAATTTCAGTGTTGAATAAACTAGATAAGGACAACATAGAGGGTTTGGGTTTGGTATAGTAGTGAAATAAAATGTGGAAAAAACTAAATGCAATCAATAGGTAGAATAAAAGGTTTAATTAGGTCGTACAATTTAAATAGATAGTGAAGGGTAATCGGGTAGGATTATGAAGAGAATTGTGATTTTGAGTAACGGTTAAGACAGAAGTGAGTCGCCCAATATTGAAAATGCAAGTTTTAATATTGTGATTTTTGTTTTCTTTCACATCTCCCTAGTTAAGGACAATAGGTGGATTGACGCCACATCTGCTGGGAAGGAGTCATACATGCTATGTTGTCAAATTGGATTCGGAAGTAGTGGGTTTACCTTCAAATGCCACTAATGCTGTTGCAACACTTTAATAATTTTAACTCTGATAAATTATCTTTTGTTTTATAGTCGCCCTGATGTGCACACACATGGCTGCATAAGGCAGATGCGGCTGAAGACTCTGTCTCCATCCCTCCCCTTTGCGATCTATACCACCATATAGGTGGGGATTGATCGTATCCCAGGTACGGCATCCTGCAATAAGCCAGTATGGAAGGCTGGTTAGCCAACGACGGGTAAGATCCCACCTTGAAGCCCGGGACAACCTAAAGCAGGCACAGTCACGATTACTTGGCAGAGTCACTGTGAGCACTGGCTCACTTGATCATGGAGTGACGGACTGCAACCATCATAGGAAAAGCCGGCTGATGAAAGGTGGAGGGGGAACAGGAGTCAGATATGGCAGCTATGGCAGCAGAAGTGGTCTTGGAACGGGGCATGTCGCGTTTTATTTTATTTTATTTTACCTTTGTGGTATAGAAGCCCACTAACGCATGTACGTTTTTTCGGTTTAGTGCATGACTTTGGAGCAGCTTGGTTTCAGGCGGCTGATGGTAAACCCACCCATATTGGGCTTTGGATTTGGACATACTGGTTTCGATTTCCCTTCCCAAAAGATTGGTTTCCGTTTACTGATGCTTACGGTTAGATGTTTCAACGTTGGGTGCACCAACGGCGTTATTAGATTTGTTTATCATTTAATGCGCATGGTTTTGACCATTGCGCAAGGGGGGAGGTATTGAGGAGAATTAGGAAAAAAAATTGAAAACAAGGTTTTTCTTCACCATACTTGCAAACAATGATTGAGATCCAGCTAAATGTGTGTGAAATATTTGAAAAAACAGTGTTCAACAGATGGGTAGAAGCAGTCCCATCAGAAGACCAAAGTGCGGCTACGGTAACCAAGTTTCTGACTAGAGAAGTCATGCCAAGGTTTGGAGTTCCGTCACAAATTAGCTCAGGTGATAGGGCAGCGTTTATTCAGAAAACACTCAAACAAGTGATTGAACATCTGCATGTCAAATAAAGACTAGTCCGTGTCTACATTCCTCAAACCACAAGGTATGGTGGAGAGAGGAATGGGACGCTTAAGACAAAGATTAACAAAATTAAATTAGAGTACTAAATTAAAGGACTAATGCACTACGACTGACACTAATGAGTTATCGCATGAAAACTAACAGAACGACGCATCTAACCCCGCATGAAATGCTTACGGGTCGACCCATGCCTTCACCTGTCATTCGAGGGCCTCATAAAGGACCTCCATTAGAACAATTGGAAACTGAATTAAGACGTTATATTGGACAACTAACTGGCATACACAGGCTTATTTTTCAACAAGAGAAAGACAGAGTTCCAGAGTTGGAGAAGGAGCCACCAAGGGGGGTGGAGCCAGGTGACCAAGTGTATCTCAGGATGTTCAGGAGAAAGTGGAACGAGCCCAGGAGAGAAGGACCATACAAAGTCACCAACGCAACACCAACAGCCATCCAAGTGGAAGGAAGTGCCACGTGGTATCATCTCAACCACTGCACAAAAGCCGCTCAACCCAAGTCCAGGGATGAGTGTGAGGAGGAGGAGCCAGACGCAGACACACCTGAGGCTGACCAGCTGCCCCAGGACCAGATCCAGTCGAGCCAAGAGATTCAGCAACATGATGTTGCTGAAAATGGGGAGCCTATTTCTGATCCTTTACGGGTTGTGCCAGATTCCGCTGGCACAAGCACAGACCCCGAGGAAGGATGAAACCACGGGGACAACACAAACCTGGAAGGGCCAGGAATTAGGGGCTGGTACTGAAGGAAGCCAGAGAGAAACACAGGACAACCCGGCCCCAACTCACTCAGGAATATTCAACAAGAAAGGGAAAATTGCCTTATATGCTCAGATACCACCGCAGAACCGAGTTAATGAATTTGTGTTTACTATTATGTCGGATAACCAACCGTTATGTGCATTAACCTTCCGCCAGAATTATGAACATGTGCATAGGAAGAATCGGTGTGAAGTAAATATCCAATTTAATCCAATGAAATGGTGTTTAACAGTAACGTCAGGGATGCATGGGGCTATAACAGAAAGTATAAATTAAATATGAGAGAATATATACTTCTTAAAGCTGTGGCTTGGCAGAACAGACAGGCTTTAGATTGGCTTTTAGCAGAAAAGGGGGGAGTTTGTGCTCTTATAGGTGAAATGGGTTGTACCTTCATTCCAAATAACACTGCCCCAGATGGATCATTCACACTTGCGATGAACAACCTAGAGGAGTCGGGTGACTGGGAGAGGATGCTCTATGGGAGATAGATTGGAGTGAATCTAGAGAGGAGACCGGACTGTGAGAATCGGACATCAGAAGGAGGTCCTATTTTCTTAACTGGTGACCTCTCCACGTGAACCACAACCATTTCGGAGAGTTTGAACAAATGGACATTGGACTAATGGGTTTCAGGGCTGGTGGCTGCAAACAGAAGCAACAACCACAATGCCCAAACCCCCCACGTTTATATAGTATACCGGTACATGACGATAATCAGACCTATCCAAATCTATGCAAGCTTGTTGACAATCTTAGTTTTTATTTCTTTTTATTTTTGATTTATATTGTTTACTTATTTTTTGAAATGTCATTTTTTGAGTTTCATATTTTTATGTCATATATTCTGAAATGCTAATTTTCAATGCATGCTGAAAATACTATGTTATGTGTGAATTCTAGTTTGTATTCTACATTTGATAGATCTTTTTGCCTTAAACAGGTTTAAAATCCTGAGAATTATACAGGTTGAGATTCCTGAACATGCTTAAAGGTTTTTAATGATGATCAAATGTAGTGCAAAATATAGCCTAAACGACTGTTATGTTTTTGTTGTGATCTTATCTTACAAAAAAGGGGGGATGTGTGGTAGAAATTAAGGAGTATATTCTGTGGTGAACCATGATTGTGATGAGGTCTGTGTGTCTAGTGGAGAAACACACGGGGCCTGGGTGTCTGGGTTCAGAACAGATGGTGGGGCCCCTAAAAAGGATCAGGACGCCACGGGGATAAGGCATGCTGACCGTAGCCTAGTGTTTTGGGCTATCTTTGTTGACCATTTGCTGACCAATTGCTGACTGTTCAGGTTAAGATGAATTTATGACTGAACAGGAGGCAGACACCTCAAGGAGAAGCCGCTCAGTTTGTGTGTATATAAAGAAGCTGGAATCGATGTTCAAGGAGTGACTCTTAAGACCTACTCGGCTGTTATCATTGTTGTTTTTCTTCACGATAAAGTCTTTGGTCAATTCTTGCTCCGGACCCCTCGATTTATTTTACTCTCTCTCTCTCTCTTGAATTAGTCTAAGTGTTTATATCTTGATTAATCTACTACAAGGGGACCCGCCCTCTACCTGGCCTTCCTCCAGAGGGGACCCGCCTTCCTCCAGAGGGGGTCCGCCCTCTACCTGGCCTTCCTCCAGAGGGGACCCGCTCTCTACCTGGTCTTCCTCCAGAGGGGACCCATCCTCTACCTGGCCTTCCTCCAGAGGGGACCCGCCCTCTACCTGGCCTTCCTCCAGAGGGGACCCGCTCTCTACCTGGTCTTCCTCCAGAGGGGACCCATCCTCTACCTGGCCTTCCTCCAGAGGGGACCCGCCCTCTACCTGGCCTTCCTCCAGAGGGGACCCGCCTTCCTCCAGAGGGGGTCCGCCCTCTACCTGGCCTTCCTCCAGAGGGGACCCGCTCTCTACCTGGTCTTCCTCCAGAGGGGACCCATCCTCTACCTGGCCTTCCTCCAGAGGGGACCCGCCCTCTACCTGGCCTTCCTCCAGAGGGGACCCGCCCTCTACCTGGCCTTCCTCCAGAGGGGACCCGCCCTCTACCTGGCCTTCCTCCAGAGGGGACCCGCCTTCCTCCAGAGGGGGTCCGCCCTCTACCTGGCCTTCCTCCAGAGGGGACCCGCTCTCTACCTGGTCTTCCTCCAGAGGGGACCCATCCTCTACCTGGCCTTCCTCCAGAGGGGACCCGCCCTCTACCTGGCCTTCCTCCAGAGGGGACCCGCCCTCTACCTGGCCTTCCTCCAAAGGGGACCCGCCCTCTACCTGGCCTTCCTCCAGAGGGGACCCGCCCTCTACCTGGCCTTCCTTCAGAGGGGATCCGCCCTCTACCTGGCCTTCCTCCAGAGGGGACCCGCCCTCTACCTGGCCTTCCTCCTGAGGGGACCCGCCCTCTACCTCGCCTTCCTCCTGAGGGGACCCGCCCTCTACCTGGCCTTCCTCCAGAGGGGACCCGCCCTCTACCTGGCCTTCCTCCAGAGGGGATCCGCCCTCTACCTGGCCTTCCTCCAAAGGGGACCCGCCCTCTACCTGGCCTTCCTCCAGAGGGGACCCGCCCTCTACCTGGCCTTCCACCAGAGGGGACCCACCCTCTACCTCGCCTTCCTCCTGAGGGGACCCGCCCTCCACCTCTCCTTCCTCCTGTGGGGACCCGCCCTCTACCTCGCCTTTTTCCTGAGGGGACCCGCCCTCTACCTCGCCTTCCTCCTGAGGGGACCCGCCCTCTACCTCGCCTTCGCCGGCCTCCTGAAGGGTTCCGCCATCGCCGCTGCCGGCCTTCAGAGGGGTTTCTTTGCCGCTGCAGGCCTCCTGAGGGACTGAGCCCTCGTCGTCCTTGCCGCCGGCCTCCTGAAGGGTTCCGCCTTCACTCTGCCTCTGCTTGCCCCCCAGGCCGTCCGCCTGAGGCTCCCTGCCATGCCCTGGGGCAGTTTTCTGGCCGCCCGCCTGACACCCCTCCGCTCTGCCCCAGTCCATTATTTATTTTTTTGATTCCCTCCTCCTGGCTCGCCTCCACCAACCCGATTTGGGTTTGACTTTCGTTTTTTTTTGCTTGTCGTGGGTCGCCTGGGAGTCGACCCTTAAGGGGGGGGTACTGTCATGGTCTGTCATGTTTTGGTGTGTTTCCCTGTGTTTCCCTCCTGTGTTGATTACCGCTCCCTCCCCTAATGTGTCTCAGCTGTTCCTCGTTGCGTGTCTTGTGTTTGGTATTTAAGCCCTTGTCTTTCCTTTGTTCCTGGTGCTGTCATTATGGTTTGTTGGTCCTGCGTGCTCTCTGTGGCTACCTGTGTTCCCTTACTCCTTGCTCCTTGCCTTAGTCTTTTGGCAGAAATAAAGGGTAACCCTTCCTTTTACAGTCCCCTAATTACTAGGTACCGGTACATGCATGGTAAATTATAGTGTATTACTGGGTAATTACCACTGGTAATAAGAAGGTAAAAACAGAGGTAGTTACCCGGTAAATACATGGTAAATCATAGTGTATTACTGGGTAATTACCACTGGTAATAAGAAGGTAAATACAGAGGTAGTTACCCGGTAAATACATGGTAAATCATAGTGTATTACTGGGTAATTACCACTCGTAATAAGAAGGTAAATACAGAGGAATTATCCGGTAAATTATAGTGTATTACTGTGTAATTACCACTGGTAATAAGAAGGTAAATACAGAGGAATTACAGCTGATGTACCAAGTAAAACCTCCACTATTACCCATCAACTCAACTAAGTAGCGTGTAGTTGTAACTGTTTTAGATTGGTAATAACTCCGATATTGTGTACTTCCTAGGAAATTAGGCAACCAATTCTTAGAAAAACCTATTATCCAAGGTTTATGCTGGTAACAGCCCAAATGTAATGATGTACTATCTAGAAATTAGCATAGTACTTTCCAATAAAATACTTTTTCTTAGTTATTATTCATAGCTACACCCATTTAGAAAGGGTTTATTCAATTTACCACTATGGAATTACTTACCTGGTAACAACCTCTGCAGGAAGTTTTCCTCTAGTGTCATGGTACATCTTCTTAAATACTGGGTACGAAGCCGTTTGTTTCCATGGTATTACCAGGTTCTTACCATATCATTTATAATAGATACATTCCATTGTCCATGCAGTCAACACAAACTTGTACCATGTACGTTCTGCGACGTTACCAAGTAAAACACGACAATTTACCCAGTAATTAAGCTGAAACTGTACTGTAAAAGGAAGCCTAGTTTGTTTCCATGGTATTACCAGGTTCTTACCATATAATTTGTAATACATAATTCCCTTTTCCATGCAGTCAACACAAACTTGTACCATGTACGTTCTGCGACGTTACCAAGTAAAACACGACAATTTACCCAGTAATTAAGCTGAAACTGTACTGTAAAGGAAGCCTTGTTTGTTTCCATGGTATTACCAGGTTCTTACCATATTATTTGTAATACATTATTCCCTTTTCCATGCAGTCAACACAAACTTGTACCATGTACGTTCTGCGACGTTACCAAGGAAAAACACACCAATTTACCCAGTAATTAAGCTGAAACTGTACTGTAAAAGGAAGCCTCGTTTGTTTCCATGGTATTACCAGGTTCTTACCATATAATTTGTAATACATTATTCCCTTTTCCATGCAGTCAACACAAACTTGTACCATGTACGTTCTGCGACGTTACCAAGTAAAACACGACAATTTACCCAGTAATTAAGCTGAAACTGTACTGTAAAAGGAAGCCTCGTTTGTTTCCATGGTATTACCAGGCTCTTACCATATAAGTTGTAACTGGTTATTCCCTTTTCCATGCAATCAACACAAACCATATATGTTCTGCAACATCGTTCACCAGTAGTTAAGCACTTTAATTGTTATTATAAAACCCCAAACCACTGTTGATGAAAGACATATTAAAATTAAACAAAATCAAGGGCTTATCTTTCAAACAAATGCATATCTCACAAACAGGCACTGAACACTGAAGAAATAGGCCAGAAGAAATAGGCCAAAAAAAAGAGCCGTCCACATCAACTCAATTTAGATGTTACTGATGGTGTTTTCATAAAACATATGACAGTGTTATGGCAAGTGACCACAAGGAAGACTGCTTCAACCTCTACAATTTGAATAAGTGGTGAATGCCATGCAGCAGTCTGCCTATGGGAGCATCTTTGTGGTCATTCGCAAACCCATGAGTCCACTCGATGAATGAGAGATGACTCTTTAGTGTCTTCTCTGTGAGGTATCCCTGCAGTCTCCAGATCTGGGATTTGAAGGCTGACCAAGACCTGACCAGGTACCTCCAAATCTCCCCTTCAAGAATCAGAAGACAAGAAAATAAACATTAGGACTGTCAATTAATGAACATTTCTAGAACATGTAGAACTCAAAGATTATTTTGTTTATCAGTTAAGAAAGGATGCTGGTCCTCTGGCCATTGTGTTTGGTCATATTGAAAAGAGAAAAAGGCATAGCCATAAATACAGTTAATAGGACGGGAGGGGACAGGCCGTTAGCTCCGGTTAGCCCTTTAGCATCGAGCTAGCGGAGCTTGTCATTCAAATAACTCGGACATGTTGTCTAAAACCTATAACACCCAATTTATTAAAATATCCGGATTTAATCGGGCTCTCTCCCATAAGTACAGTTAATAGGACGGGAAGAGACAGGCTCTGTTAGCCCCGGTTAGCGCGATGCTAAAGAGCAGCTCTACCGGAGCACGCCACCTCAACAGGTGCAAGTTAGCCTCCGGTTTGATATTCGCCGGATATTCGGTTTACCACCCAATCGGATTCATCAACATAAGTGCAATACATTACGGGCTTAGTATGTTGAGGACGGTTTAGGACACCGTATCGCGAAAAATCACAAACACATGTTGTCGCCATCAATGTCTGTGCAACAACGTCATTTACGTTCTGGCTGCTACCTGTTTTAGGGACCGTCAACAAATTACACTCACCGTCTGTTGGCAGAGACGTTACCATGGAATTGTTTCAGGAAATGGATCACACAAATATATTGCAATATAGTTAATCATAATGCAGTTAATAGTTTAATATTCGACAAAAATCGACCAAACTATATTTGAAATTATTAATTGCATCCCGTTTAACAATAATGCAATATATTAGCAAAGTTACCTGCAGTAAGTAGCAGCCCACCATTGGCAACTACTACTACAATCAGGTGACAAAATTTATTTTTTTGTGATTTTTATGTTATTTTATATGATTTATTTCCAGAAACAATTCCATGGTAACGTCTCTGCCACCAGTCGGTGAGTGTAACTTGTTGACGGTCCCTAAAACAGGTAGCAGCCAGAGAACGTAAATGACGTAGTTGCACAGACATCGATGGCGACAACATGTGTTTGTGATTTTTCGCGATACGGTGTCCTAAACCTTCCTCAACATACTAAGCCCGTAATGTATTGCACTTATGTTGATGAATCCGATTGGGTGGTAAACCGAGTATCCGGCGAATATCAAACCGGAGGCTAATGGTGCGTTCGAGTATTCTCTGCGAGCCGACTCGGATCTCGGATCGGACGCCACGCCCACACTAAAATCGTTTTATTATGTTTTGAGCGTAGGTCGTCGGAGAAAAACATGGACGCCACCCGGAAAGCTATTGTTGCGGTAGCATTGGCCGACTACTACTACTATTTTCATTTATATTATTTCAGGACTACGAAATAATATAAATGAAACGGTGCGTTTTCACCGTACGAAAACGCAGCCATTTGAACTTCTACAATTTTCACTTCATTTCATGTTTCAATGTATCTTCTGCATATGTAAGTTATTACAGCAATACGAGTGATTGAAATTGCGATTTAAACCACCAAAGCGGTCCAAACACAATGAAAACAGTTCACTGAATGTCACACTGGGCGCATCCATCTTCAATTCTATCTCGGAAGCCTCGCTCGGTCACCGCTGAGTTCAAACGAGATGGCGAGATCGACTTCCGAGGAAAAGGGGCGTGTTTGTGCGTGTCGCTAGGCAACGTCCTCGGAGCTCCGAGACGGATGGATATTAAAACGCACCATAACTTGCACCTGTTGAGGTGGCATGCTCCGGTAGAGCTGCTCTTTAGCATTGCGCTAACCGGGGCTAACAGAGCCTGTCTCTTCCCGTCCTATTAACTGTACTTATGGGAGAGAGCCCGATTAAATCCGGATATTTTAATAAATTGAACGTACATGGTACAAGTTTGTGTTGACTGCATGGAAAAGGGAATAATGTATTACAAATTATATGGTAAGAACCTGGTAATACCATGGAAACAAACAAGGCTTCCTTTTACAGTACAGTTTCAGCTTAATTACTTCCCGTCCTATTAACTGTACTTATGGGAGAGAGCCCGATTAAATCCGGATATTTTAATAAATTGGGTGCTATAGGTTTTAAACAACATGTCCGAGTTATTTGAATGACAGAAGCTCCGCTAGCTCGATGCTAAAGGGCTAACCGGAGCTAACTGCCTGTCCCCTCCCGTCCTATTAACTGTATTTATGGCTATGCCTTTTTCTCTTTTCAATATGACCAAACACAATGGCCAGAGGACCAGCATCCTTTCTTAACTGATAAACAAAATAATCCTTGACTTCTACATGTTCTAGAAATGTTCATTAATTGACAGTCCTAATGTTTATTTTCTTGTCTTCTGATTCTTGAAGGGGAGATTTGGAGGTACCTGGTCAGGTCTTGGTCAGCCTTCAAATCCCAGATGTGGAGACTGCAGGGATACCTCACAGAGAAGACACTAAAGAGTCATCTCTCATTCATCGAGTGGACTCATTGGTTTGCGAATGACCACGAAGATGCTCCCATAGGCAGATTGCTGCATGGCATTCACCACTTATTCAAATTGTAGAGGTTGAAGCAGTCTTCCTTGTGGTCACTTGCCATAACACTGTCATGTGTTTTATGAAAACACCATCAGTAACATTTAAATTGAGTTGATGTGGACGGCTCTTTTGTTTGTCCGATTTCTTCAGTGTTCAGTGCCTGTTTGTGAGATATGCATTGTTTGAAAGATAAGCCTTTGATTTTGTTTAATTTTAATGTCTTTCATCAACAGTGGTTTGGGGTTTTATAACAACAATTAAAGTGCTTAACTACTGGTGAACGATGTTGCAGAACATATATGGTTTGTGTTGATTGCATGGAAAAGGGAATAACCAGTTACAACTTGTATGGTAAGAGCCTGGTAATACCATGGAAACAAACGAGGCTTCCTTTTACAGTACAGTTTCAGCTTAATTACTGGGTAAATTGTCGTGTTTTACTTGGTAACGTCGCAGAACGTACATGGTACAAGTTTGTGTTGACTGCATGGAAAAGGGAATAATGTATTACAAATTATATGGTAAGAACCTGGTAATACCATGGAAACAAACGAGGCTTCCTTTTACAGTACAGTTTCAGCTTAATTACTGGGTAAATTGTCGTGTTTTACTTGGTAACGTCGCAGAACGTACATGGTACAAGTTTGTGTTGACTGCATGGAAAAGGGAATAATGTATTACAAATTATATGGTAAGAACCTGGTAATACCATGGAAACAAACAAGGCTTCCTTTTACAGTACAGTTTCAGCTTAATTACTGGGTAAATTGTCATGTTTTACTTGGTAACGTCGCAGAACGTACATGGTACAAGTTTGTGTTGACTGCATGGAAAAGGGAATAATGTATTACAAAATATATGGTAAGAACCTGGTAATACCATGGAAACAAACGAGGCTTCCTTTTACAGTACAGTTTCAGCTTACTTACTGGGTAAATTGTCGTGTTTTACTTGGTAACGTCGCAGAACGTACATGGTACAAGTTTGTGTTGACTGCATGGAAAAGGGAATAATGTATTACAAATTATATGGTAAGAACCTGGTAATACCATGGAAACAAACAAGGCTTCCTTTTACAGTACAGTTTCAGCTTAATTACTGGGTAAATTGTCGTGTTTTACTTGGTAACGTCGCAGAACGTACATGGTACAAGTTTGTGTTGACTGCATGGAAAAGGGAATAATGTATTACAAATTATATGGTAAGAACCTGGTAATACCATGGAAACAAACGAGGCTTCCTTTTACAGTACAGTTTCAGCTTACTTACTGGGTAAATTGTCGTGTTTTACTTGGTAACGTCGCAGAACGTACATGGTACAAGTTTGTGTTGACTGCATGGACAATGGAATGTATCTATTATAAATGATATGGTAAGAACCTGGTAATACCATGGAAACAAACGGCTTTGTACCCAGTATTTAAGAAGATGTACCATGACACTAGAGGAAAACTTCCTGCAGAGGTTGTTACCAGGTAAGTAATTCCATAGTGGTAAACTGAATAAACCCTTTCTAAATGGGTGTAGCTATGAATAATAACTAAGAAAAAGTATTTTATTGGAAAGTACTATGCTAATTTCTAGATACATCATTAAATTTGGGCTGTTACCAACATAAACCTTGGATAATAGGTGTTTCTAAGAATTGGTTGCCTAATTTCCTAGGAAGTACACAATATCGGAGTTATTACCAACCTAAAACAGTTACAACTACACGCTACTTAGTTGAGTTGATGGA
This sequence comes from Gadus chalcogrammus, assembly GCF_026213295.1. NCBI lineage: Eukaryota > Metazoa > Chordata > Actinopteri > Gadiformes > Gadidae > Gadus > Gadus chalcogrammus. The sequence continues at coordinate 23,935,889 of NC_079417.1, read as the reverse complement.
TAATAGTGGAGGTTTTACTTGGTACATCAGCTGTAATTCCTCTGTATTTACCTTCTTATTACCAGTGGTAATTACACAGTAATACACTATAATTTACCGGATAATTCCTCTGTATTTACCTTCTTATTACGAGTGGTAATTACCCAGTAATACACTATGATTTACCATGTATTTACCGGGTAACTACCTCTGTATTTACCTTCTTATTACCAGTGGTAATTACCCAGTAATACACTACGATTTACCATGTATTTACCGGGTAACTACCTCTGTATTTACCTTCTTATTACCAGTGGTAATTACCCAGTAATACACTATAATTTACCATGCATGTACCGGGTAAATACCTAGTAATTAGGGGACTGTAAAAGGAAGGGTTACCAAATAAAGTGCCGTTTCCTTTACCCGTCTGCATCTGGGTCCTACCTGCCAGCCTGCACCCGCAACTCCTAACATTCCTCTAATAGGGTACACAGAGAGATGGCCCTGCCAGCTAGCTGTCAGTTGTTGAAGGGTCGCCGGCCCAAACGGCTCCTATAGCTATGTCAACACATCAATATTTGCTGTGCACTCCTGTAGTAAGATGCCGGGGCTTAGGTGACAGACCGCGGCAAGGCAAGGACAGAAGAAATAAAGAAAACATGACCTTTTATATGTAAGAGAAGGTGGATCTGGAAGGGGAGGCGAGAGCCTAAGTAGCCTACTGTTGTTCGCTAGAAGAGGGGGCAGATGGGGACAGGTCAGGGGGTGATCCATTATCTAAGTGCCCGGGACATTGAAAGCAGGTATTCATGTCATTAATCATCATGATTATGTATCCTCTATTGAGAAACATGAAGCTGGGTGGAGGGTCAACCCATGTTAGTGTTTCTACAGTAAACAATCACTTGTTTGCTCTTTGATTTAAAGGAGACATATTATGGTGTTTTCCCAACAAGTAAACATAGTATTTGAGTTCCAGAAAACATGTTTTTGAAGCTGTTTGCTGGAAATAGCTTTTAGGGAAAAAGATCTTGCCTACCGCTATTCCCCTCTGTTTCAGTCCCTTCAGAATGCGCTGTTTCTAGTGTCTGTAGCTTTAATGCAAATGAGCTGCTACCCATTGACCAATGAGCTGTCAGACTGAACCAAAGCATGGAGGAGAAGGGATTGTTGCCATTTGTGGACTCCTGGAGCTCTATATCTATATAATATAATATAATAATAATAATATTATACGTATATGGGTGTTTAATATTATATCTAATATCACGGCCAAAAGCTATGTGTGCCTTGGATGATAATATGAATCATAAAGACTCGTAGTGGGGGATCTCTCGGCCATGGTTGAGAGGAATTGGGGGAAGGGAACTTTGGCCTTGACTCTCTGAGGTCCATGAACCGTGACATGGAGGAGAAAGGGATTGCACTCCGGGAGTTGAGCTGCCGGACTTACCGCCGAGACCTACCCCCGCCGGACCTGCCAGTTTCGGCGGCAGTTCAGCTCCCGGGGCACACCCGCCTGAGCAGCCGGAAAGCTTCTGCCGCAGTTCATCTCCCGGAGTACACCGCTGGAGCTGCCGGACTGCCGCCGGCGGCCGGACGGCTTCAGGCCGATTCATACTAGGGATGTTAACCGATGACCGTTTGACGGAGGGTTGACCGTATCAACGTTAACCGATTAAAATTGTCGCTTGTCGGTAAAAAAAGAAAAGAAAAAAGATGATCACATGTGGTGACTTATTGGAATTTGGATGGACACCGCGTCTCTAGCACACTTTTTAATTTCTCCTCAAGTCCTAATTATTCCCTCATGTGGGCGGGGGAGAATATGATCTATACATTATTATGGACAGTAGACTAAACGCCAGTCATGGGGGACTCGAGTCACATGACTTGACTCGAGTCAGACTCGAGTCGCAAATTTGAGGACTTGAGGCTTGCTTGACTAACAGATGCGCGAAAGTGAGCCAGGCTAGCTCGGTTGGAGTTTAGGGTCGTCTTCTAGTGCTAGGTCCAAATGTGGATTAGCTAGTTAGCTAGCTCCAGTAGCTACCGCAGGATAACAAAACAAACAGAAGCTTGCTCTGGGTCACGAGCTTTGAGTACGTGCACGTGCACGAAGGGGTCACTTGCGGGGAGCGGGGGAGGGGGAGTGTAGTACGACCGTTTGATTGACGTACTTACTGTCCAATGCCACTCGGTGGTTCTGAAAATCATTGGCTGGAGTTTTTCGAGCCCTGCCCGTTCCACAGATGATTGACTTGTTTAATTTTTATGTCAGTAGGCTACTTCTAACTCAGTGGCTGTAAGTGGGTTATGATAAAGATTTCAAGTAATTTTCAAGTAAAATTACACCGTCAGAGCCAGAGCATCAAACTGGGCTGTTCTCACAACCCGGTATCACTCAATTGCGTGCTCCTGCGCACGAACGTTAATCTATTGAAGCGTGTTCCCGAGCACGATAGTCCGACTTTTTGCGTGTTACACAAAACGAAATGTAAACCAATGCATTCTGAATGGGAATGTTCTAAGACAATTAACGTGCTCCACAAAACGGTACGGGAGAGAGAGAAAGAGAGAGCGGGAGGGACAGAGAGAGAGAGAGAGAGCGAGAGAGAGGCTTCAGAAAGGGTGTGCGCAGATAGTACAGTGCACCCTAGTTATGTTTATGCCAAAACCTATATATATAATTAGGCTGTGGAAATTGCAATAAGTTAAGAACACAACTTCGCACGTTGAGCACACAGCCGTGTGACTCGTTTATTTTGTAAAAAAGAAAACCGGAAAACAAAGCGTGCTGAAGGTAAACAAATCCAGCATGGTCTGTGACGTCATGAGACGCACGTAATCCTTAGGGACCGCGATCCCTGAACCACCAAGAACGTAAATGACATGCAGTAAACAACAACACAATTGAAAGAACAACACATAACGAAATACTGTAGGTGAATTATGTTACGGTCACTACAAGGCTATAATTATATTATTTAGCGTGTAATGAGACAATCTATAGCCAAATTGTCGAAGATGCCCGAGAATCTTCGGGGATATCAGCATGGGAAATCGGCGAATCAGACCCATGAAGGGGGGGGGGGGGGGGGACACGTTAGTTGAAGGGGGGGGGGGGGGGGGACACGTTTGTTGAGGGGGGGGGGAGACACGTTTGTAGGGGGGGGGCACGCTCAACAACGAGAGTTGGTTTTTATTGAACGCTCGACAACGAGAGTTGGTTTTTATTGAACGAGACTTCAACACGGAACAGCTGCACAAAACGATGGTCACGTCACTCTCGGTGACGGTGTCGACAATAATGAACACACGAACAATGTTAATAGAACAACACACAACCACATAACATCCCGAACCCATTAACCCCACTTAATCCTAACAACAAAACAAGTTAACAAAAGCCCCATTTGTCAACTGAGAACCCCAATTCCCAGAATCCCCCGCGGCTCCGGAACACGGCGTAGCTTATATTAATCTTTATTATCTGAATGGGAAATGCAATATTTTAGGACAGATACACCATTAAACGCGTTTCTAATGACATTTCTAGCGAGAAATGTACATTTTCCTTACATAATCTTCAGTCAGTGAATGTGTATGATCTTTATTAATCTTTATTATCTGAATGGGAAATGCAATATTTTAGGACAGATACACCATTAAACGCGTTTCTAATGACTTTTCTAGCGAGAAATGTACATTTTCCTTACATAATCTTCAGTCAGTGAATGTGTATGATCTTTATTAATCTTTATTATCTGAATGGGAAATGCAATATTTTAGGACCGATTCACCGTTAAACGTGTTTCTAATAACATTTCTAGCGAGAAATATACTTTTTACTTGCATAATCTTCAGTCAGTGATTGTGTCTGATCTTTAGTTTTATAGTTATTAGGATTTGATCGGCTCGCTCGCATGTTTCAACGACGTCAGGTTGCTTTCGCTAAACTAGCAGCTCACGTGCTTCCTGCGTTTGTGTTATTAAACTGTTACTTTATGTAACTTTTAATGATATCATCTTGTTAGAAACACGTATATCTGAGAGCCAACCCAGTCGCCAAAAGCATACGTTGACAGTGTACTTTTCGTGAACACTGGATTACGTCGCATTTCAACATAAAATAGCGTGTTATACACACACACACACGCACGCACACGCACAGACACACAGACACAGACACACACACACACACACACACACACGCACACGGTGCATTTCGCTGCTAAAACAACAACAAAAAAATATTCCCTCAAATATTATTACTTTCAAAACGTTGGCCAAAATGGCCAATAATATCATTTTTTATTTGGGATGCTTTGGACATTTTGGGTGGATTTTGAACGGTATGTGGGGGGCACGTTTTTTTGCAGGACCTGGCAACCCTGCGCTGTTGCCCGAGATCTGGATCCACCCCGGCGTGGTGCCGTCTCCTTTTGACCTTTTGACCCCACACTTCTGGGGGAATAGCTGAATCAATTCATTAGTCAATCAGAAGCATGTAAATATCGTCCCGGTGGGGTAAGAGGACAAACAAGGTGTCCTTCAACATCTACGCTTCCAGGAGATTGCAACGGTGCCACACATGAGCATATTCGAACATGTTTAATGGTAGTAATTAGCTGTCGAAATTGGAGGCCTTAATCAATACTGAGCAGCTATTGATTTGCTTCCCGATAAAGATTTGTCACAAATGACATGTTATTTAGCATCTACACGTTGAGCTGAGTCCAATGACACCAAGAACGACACTCTAGCTAATGGTAACATGTATTTTACATGGTACACCTAGGTCTAGGACATGATCTCGGTGTAACAAGAGGCCGAGCTTGATCTCATTGGACTCAGCTTAACGTGTAGATGCTAATTAACATGTAATTTGTCAAAAATCTCCATCGGGAAGCAAATCTATAGCTGGTCATTATTGATAAAGGCCTCCAAAATCGACAGCTAATTACTACCCCGAAACATATTCAAATATGATCATGTGTGGCACTGTTGCAATCGTCTCGAAACGTAGATGTCAAAGGACACCTTGTTTGCTCTGTTGCACTACCGGGAAGATATTTTCATACTTCTAATGGATTGATTCATATTTTAAGGTTCTCGGAGTGAGACTTTAAGTGGCTGCAGCAGAAGTGATGAGACGAAAGATGATATCAAGAGATTCATAGAATATTCCCATTCACATTATGATTCTTCGTCGTAACATCCGACCAAACATCCTTTACATTCACAGAGCGAAGATTATGAAAGTCCAGGCTCAGCAAGTGCTCCATCTCGTTGCACCTGCACCCAGTGGCTCGCTTGCCAGATTTTGGCCTGAAGTTCTTCCCAGACCTACACCCTAGCCATCCAACATGCATATCTGAGAATCAGGCCTCTCTTTAATAATGACAAAAAGTTATGAGAGAAACACACATTAACTTTTTGTTATCTCATAAGCGGCGTGGTGCCGGCTCCTTTTGACCTTTTGACCCCCGACTTCAAAAACGTGGCCACAGGCCAGCTGTGTCTACACACCTTTAGCCACAAATTTACACCTCCATCCCACAAAAAATGGGGACTAGAAACTAACCTCTGTCTTATGTACATTTACTGTACTGTTGGAGGTCACGCCCCTTTGCCGACCTTTTCGAGATAGCTAGGGATGCTAAAATGTTTACACACATTTCCCGGGGCCCCGTGTACGACATATCCGAGATTTGGAGTTCTAGCCCTTAGAGAAAAAAAGTTTTCCCAAATGGAGTGTCATTTGGACAAAGCCCCTCAGAAGTGTAGCCTGCAAGGCCTAATGGTTCAGAATGTGGTGGAAAAACAGTTTTTGAGATAGGAAGGTCCTACCGCCCCCCCTTCCTGCCCTCGGGGTCTGACCGGGCCAAGTCTCGGGCAGGAAGGGCCCCCCCTTCCTGCCCTCGGGGTCCGACCGGGCCAAGTTTCGGTCTTCGCTACCCGATGGAGATTTTTGACAAATTACATGTTAATTAGCATCTACACGTTAAGCTGAGTCCAATGAGATCAAGCTCGGCCTCTTGCTACACCGAGATCATGTCCTAGACCTAGGTGTACCATGTAAAACACATGTTACCATTAGCTAGAGTGTCGTTCTTGGTGTCATTGGACTCAGCTCAACGTGTAGATGCTAAATAACATGTCATTTGTGACAAATCTTTATCGGGAAGCAAATCAATAGCTGCTCAGTATTGATTAAGGCCTCCAATTTCGACAGCTAATTACTACCATTAAACATGTTCGAATATGCTCATGTGTGGCACCGTTGCAATCTCCTGGAAGCGTAGATGTTGAAGGACACCTTGTTCGTCCTCTTACGCCACCGGGACGATATTTACATGCTTCTGATTGACTAATGAATTGATTCAGCTATTCCCCCAGAAGTGTGGGGTCAAAAGGTCAAAAGGAGACGGCACCACGCCGGGGTGGATCCAGGTCTCGGGCAACAGCACAGGGTTGCCAGGTCCTGCAAAAAACGTGCCCCCCACATACCGTTCAAAATCCACCCAAAATGTCCTAGAAGCATCCCAAATAAAAAATGATATTATTGGCCATTTTGCCCAACGTTTTGAAAGTAATAATATTTGAGGGAATATTTTTTTGTTGTTGTTTTAGCAGCGAAATGCACCGTGTGTGCGTGTGTGTGTGTCTGTCTGTGTGTCTGTGCGTGCGTGTGTGTGCTTGTGTGTGCTTGTGTGTGTGTGTTTGTGCGTGTGCGTGCGTGTGTGTGTGTGTATAACACGCTATTTTATGTTGAAATGCGACGTAATCCAGTGTTCACGAAAAGTACACTGTCAACGTATGCTTTTGGCGACTGGGTTGGCTCTCAGATATACGTGTTTCTAACAAGATGATATCATTAAAAGTTACATAAAGTAACAGTTTAATAACACAAACGCAGGAAGCACGTGAGCTGCTAGTTTAGCGAAAGCAACCTGACGTCGTTGAAACATGCGAGCGAGCCGATCAAATCCTAATAACTATAAAACTAAAGATCAGACACAATCACTGACTGAAGATTATGCAAGTAAAAAGTATATTTCTCGCTAGAAATGTTATTAGAAACACGTTTAACGGTGAATCGGTCCTAAAATATTGCATTTCCCATTCAGATAATAAAGATTAATAAAGATCATACACATTCACTGACTGAAGATTATGTAAGGAAAATGTACATTTCTCGCTAGAAAAGTCATTAGAAACGCGTTTAATGGTGTATCTGTCCTAAAATATTGCATTTCCCATTCAGATAATAAAGATTAATAAAGATCATACACATTCACTGACTGAAGATTATGTAAGGAAAATGTACATTTCTCGCTAGAAATGTCATTAGAAACGCGTTTAATGGTGTATCTGTCCTAAAATATTGCATTTCCCATTCAGATAATAAAGATTAATATAAGCTACGCCGTGTTCCGGAGCCGCGGGGGATTCTGGGAATTGGGGTTCTCAGTTGACAAATGGGGCTTTTGTTAACTTGTTTTGTTGTTAGGATTAAGTGGGGTTAATGGGTTCGGGATGTTATGTGGTTGTGTGTTGTTCTATTAACATTGTTCGTGTGTTCATTATTGTCGACACCGTCACCGAGAGTGACGTGACCATCGTTTCGTCCAGCTGTTCCGTGTTGAAGTCTCGTTCAATAAAAACCAACTCTCGTTGTCGAGCGTTCAATAAAAACCAACTCTCGTTGTCGAGCGTGCCTCCCCCCTACAAACTTGTCTCCCCCCCCCTCAACAAATGTGTCCCCCCCCCCCCCCCCCCCCCCCTTCAACTAACGTGTCCCTCCCCCCCCTCCCTCCCCCCCCCCCCCCCCTTCATGGGTCTGATTCGCCGATTTCCCATGCTGATATCCCCGAAGATTCTCGGGCATCTTCGACAATTTGGCTATAGATTGTCTCATTACACGCTAAATAATATAATTATAGCCTTGTAGTGACCGTAACATAATTCACCTACAGTATTTCGTTATGTGTTGTTCTTTCAATTGTGTTGTTGTTTACTGCATGTCATTTACGTTCTTGGTGGTTCAGGGATCGCAGTCCCTAAGGATTACGTACGTCTCATGACGTCACAGACCATGCTGGATTTGTTTACCTTCAGCACGCTTTGTTTTCCGGTTTTCTTTTTTACAAAATAAACGAGTCACACGGCTGTTTGCTCAACGTGCGAAGTTGTGTTCTTAACTTATTGCAATTTCCACAGCCTAATTATATCTATAGGTTTTGGAATAAACATAACTAGGGTGCACTGTACTATCTGCGCACACCCTTTCTGAAGCCTCTCTCTCGCGCTCTCTCTCTCTCTCTCTCTCTCTCTCTCGCTCTCTCTCTCTGTCCCTCCCGCTCTCTCTTTCTCTCTCTCTCGTACCGTTTTGTGGAGCACGTTAATTGTCTTAGAACACTCCCATTCAGAATGCATTGGTTTACATTTCGTTTTGTGTAACACGCAAAAAGTCGGACTATCGTGCTCGGGAACACGCTTCAATAGATTAACGTTTGTGCGCAGGAGCACGCAATTGCGTGATACCGGGTTGGTTCTCAGCATACCGCAAAAAAATTAAGAGGGTTCAAGTTCCAGTCCCCAAATTCAGTTGAACCACTACCTGGACATTTGTGATGGACAGAGCTGCCTTCAGTTTTGGGCCATGAACAGGCGCAACCTCCCCTCTTTGTTCAAGGTGGAGGTAAGAGTTATGGCAGTCCCTGCATCAAGTGCACCTGTTGAACGTGTGTTCAGCCATGGTGGGGTGATAATGTCACCCCATCATTCACAACTCAGTGACAAAGTACTGTCAAATTTTTTTTTTTGCAAATGCAATGCATTGGAAGTCGATGTATGTTGCGCGGCTGCAAGATTGCTACCAGCTTTCAGGCTTGTGCATTACTATTTCCCCTTCCTACAGTATATGTATGTGATATTACTTTTGAAATATTCTTTTTTTTCATGTCTGATGCCATGTGTTGTATTCTACAATACTAATAATATTCTACAACATGTAAGGAGATTGAGTGATTGACTTGAACTGTTCTCGTATACAGCCACCTAGAGGTTCCATTTGATTCTGTTCATAGGTTGGATGTAATGATCATAAAAACATTTTCAACCTATTCACCAGTCGCGGATTGTGTATAGGGGCGATTTGGGCGACGCACTACCAACTGGGAGAAAGAGGATTTTTTTTATTTTTTTTATTCTATCACGGCAAAAGTAGTTTTCAGCGTTCTAGACCTATTATCTGTCATTGTCCAATCAGAATCGTCAGATTCAAGTCGCGTTTCAAATGGGCCCGCCTCTATGGGCGAATTCATCAACGGGGAAAATCGTCCAAGCCTTCTCCGTTGACTCTAATGTTAAAACTTTTTTTTTTTGGAAATTGAGCCTTCAATGCATTTTCAATGGGGATTTGGGACTCGCCCTAACGTGCTTGCGTCATACGTAACTGAGCAAAGAGCGCGAAGGGATATCTTCGATCAAGTCACTTGATGATTTCAACATGGCTGCAAATGTGCACAATTCCGTTTCGTCTCTCAAAGAAGTTCCATTTACAAAGCTGCAAACTTGTCGCCTTTCGGCGACAATCGCCGTTTTCTTGGTCAATTTGGTCATTCACGTGAATCGTGTAGAATCTGAGAGGTTTTTTTTGGGGTGGGGGGGGGGGGGGTCCATAATTGCAAAAAATTATCGGATCATTCTTATAATTGACATTTCTCTGGGCCAATCAGAATCTTGAAGCACACAGCGCCAACTGAGCTCGCCATTGGATGAGACGGTCGCCTGGCTACCGCGCATGAGCATCCGCATCCGCATGCGCATGCATGCGGCCAAACAACGCAAGAGAGCTTGCGAAACACTCTTCCAGGGGGTGTTCCACAAACTGAGGTTTAACAAACACTGATTTAACGCTGAACTCTAGGTTGATTTACCCTGTGCCGACTAACCCAGAGTTTTCGGTTCCACAGCAGCGGTTATGCATTAGTTCAATCAACTCGGGGTTGGTTAACACAGGGTTGTGCGCGTCCACACCAAACCTAAGAAGACGTGATGTATGGATCATGGAAACCCTGATCGAAATGGCGAAACGGGCCGCTTATTTCAATGAAATGGAACTTCAGGTTCTCCTGGAGAGCTATGACGAGGAGAAGGACATTATCACAAGAAAAGGGAACGCTAAAGCCTCTGCAACCCGGAGAACCAAAGCCTGGCAGCGGATCGCTGACCGCGTAAATGCGTTAGTTACACGTCAAAAGCATGATCCTTAATATTTGAGCCATGAATATATAAATATCCCAGTTAAGCATTCTTAAAGATCCTACCACATAACCCCTTTCTTCTAAAAAAATATGTACTCCGATGGCTTCCAAGCGGTCAGCGGATCAAGTATAAAAATGAAGTATAAAAAACATACAAACTGGTAAGCTTTTCCCACCATCGTATTGGTATAAATTGAAATGAGCCATTTTTTTCAGCCAATCGTGAAAAGGCAGTCTGGATCTGGCCCTCAAATTGTTTTGACCCCGGTGGAGGAGCTGTTAATAAACATAAATTCAGGGCGCCCTGGCATGGAGGGGGTACCTGGAGGTACCTACCTCCTCAGAGAGTCAGGGGCCATACCCCACTGGTTGAATGTAGGTTTTTGTGTTTTCTTGTATTTTAGATTTTTTTTGCCTTCGAAGTAACATGGGTCATCTGAAAGGACTGAGATGTGTTCAGCATCTCCAACATTATAGCCTGGATAAAACTACCATTTGCAAAAAACGGAGGGCTACGCAAATAGTCTGGAGTGAACTGAGGCCAGGTCCTCGATTGGTAGTGTTGGCCATGTAAGGCTATTTAAATATATTAAAGATTTGCGCGAGAATCTATAAGCCTATCTCTCCACTCCAGCAAAAAGTCATTTGATATGCCAAGATGTCGAGCCGTGGTCTTATCAATCGCTCCCGGTGGATTGCACGTATAATTTGCGCTCCGATATCAACAGTTCTCTCATCAAAAGGGCATGCCATTGTGAACACATGAAATCTGCGGTGAACGCGGATTAAATACCCAAAACCGGGTTATGTTTCAAACTTAACCTGCGCAAAACCTGCTCCGACCAGGTTTGATTCAGAGCATATGTTTCTATAGCAACTACCGTGATCCTTTTGGAACGGAAAACCTAGGGTTACAGCAAACCCTGGGTTAACTTACCCGGTTATGTGATAAAACCGGCTTTTTGGAACACCCCACAGGCTAAGAGACAAAAAAAAAAAGAAAAGTATGCTGAGTTTTGTTAAGTCACGCTCAGACTAGGGTCATTTGCACTGTCACCTTTTTTCCTCTGAGGAGTTTGCAGGTCTGCATTTAGTCGACGATCCAATTCCGGACAATTGGAAATGAAATATATTGTATATAGTTCTCTGCAACCCTATGGTGGCATCATGCCTTCAGTGTGTATATTGTATATAGTTCTCTGCAAACCTATGGTGTTATCATGCCTTCAGTGTGCATATTGTATATAGTTCTCTGCGAACCTATGGTGGCATCATGCCTTCAGTGTGTGTATTGTCTATAGTTCTCTGCGAACCTATGGTGGCATCATGCCTTCAGTGTGTATATTGTATATAGTTCTCTGCAAACCTATGGTGGCATCATGCCTTCAGTGTGCATATTGTAAATAGTTCTCTGCAAACCTATGGTGGCATCATGCCTTCAGTGTGCATATTGTAAATAGTTCTCTGCAAACCTATGGTGGCATCATGCCTTCAGTGTGCATATTGTATATAGTTCTCTGCAAACCTATGGTGGCATCATGCCTTCAGTGTGTCTTGAACAACCACGCATAAAAGGTTGCACATATTATATTGATATTTTATCGTATTTGTCTAAATGCATACTTAACTGTAGATAGATTTATGAGTGAAGTTACCAACACAATAGATTGTCCGTAACACACTCACCCCTTTTAGAATCACATTCTCTCAGTCTCACTCTCACTCTCTCACAAACACACATAATTCCCAATTATTATTGATGTATTTGCACTTTTAATCTTGCTGAATTCTACAAGGCAAATAAATTAAGTAAAAACTTAGTTCCCCGGCTCCATTCGTCTTTGTAAGGAAATGTTCTATTTTGTCTTTATTATTTTGTCAGAATGCACCAGAATGCTTCGTTTTTTTATATGAAAAACACAAAAAAATGGGCCCCAGACCCCCCTACAGGGGTTTGGTTTACAAACTTTCTGCCCCCCCTATAATAAAATTCACCAGCCGCCACTGCTATTCACGTAATGGTTTTGGAATGTTTTGAATAGTTTGAGTTATTATTGTTAATGTTAAGACATTGTTATTGTTAATGTTGAAATAAAACTCAATTTATGAACCTCTCTCTTTACCGATTTTTTAATTTGGAAACTGGGTTAGATCATCAGATTTTTGTATGACTTGACTTGGGACTTGCTTGATTCTCACCAGAGTGACTTGGGACTTGCTTGAGACTTGAAGGTTATGACTTGAGACTTGCTTGTGACTTGCACATGAGTGACTTACCCCCACCTCTGCTAAACGCTATAAGACTAGAGTAAGCCATCTCATTCCAAGATCTTTTCGTGTGAAGTGAAAAAAATTATCCCTCACCCTAAAATTTTCCGTCTCCTCCAAACTAAACAAGCGGCGTCTCTTCGGAGCTGTCATTTTCTTAAATAAGTAGCGGCAATATTGCAAATGAGCTCCTAACGCTGCCCTCTTCCGATTGGCCCCTGGTGAATCCCGCGCAGGGTCTCATCCAGGTCTGCGCCATCTCAGACCATTGCAGGCGTTCGAGCCGCTCTCTACACAAAGTCAACTTGCAGTAAGCATTAGTGATGGGAATTTCGGCCCTTTTTAGTGAGCTGGATCTCTTGGAACGGCTCACCAACAAGAGCTGGCTCTTTCGGCTCCCAAACGGCTCTTCATATTACCGCTTACGTATACCTTTTATAATGGTGCCATGCCGTAATTCCGTCGGTCATACAGTCTTGGAATCATTTTTTGAGAGAGTGTTTTCCTGCTTGGAGGAACATATTCCTCCAAGCAGATTGAGAGCCTGTGTGAAACTTCTGAATCCCTTGTCCTCCACAATTGAGAACGGTTGGAAATCACTTGCAATCAGGGCTTGCTGCATTGTCCTGCGTACTACGGTGCCGGTTTCGGTGCTCCCTAGCAGATGCTCCCCCCCCCCCCCCCCTTCTCCGTTTGTTTCATACATTTTAATTGACTAATTAAGGGCGCCCTCGAGCCCCCAACGCATTTGCCGCCCTAGGCGATCGCCTAGGTCGCCTATGCCGAGGCGTTGCCTGTCAGTCACAGGCAACGTGTGTCGCGCATCGAAATCCCCCACACCTCGCTGCTTGTTCTCATGATCGGTTGCTGGCTGCCATGCATGCGCCGTGACATGCATAGCACGCGTAGAATGAATGGATATAGCACCCGTAGCGAGGGAGAAAAAAAAAAACACTGGCTCGCGTTCGGGAGCCGACTCCCATCGTTCACTTAAAAGAGCCGGCTCTTTGAGCCAACTCGTTTGCCAACGACCCATCACTAGTAAGCATGCCTCGTGTTTCAATTCAAACACAGGTCTTGCCGCAGTTTGAGCCACTGCCTCTCACTCGGAGAGTGACTGTGTGTGAGTCGGAGGCAGAACGGTAGAGAGATAAGCAGAGTTACGAAATAGCAGCCCACTGGCGTGGCTCGAAATGGCTGTTATTTCAAATAGCACATTTTAATCTGATCGGTTAACCGGTATTAACCGGTTATTGAGGCTCGGTGGCCGGTCAAGAATATTTTACATTTTCGCCATCCCTAATTCATACCTCCAGATCTGGACGAAATTCGTCCGTCCATACCAAACGTTGTCTCCGGGACTACCCTTTATACCTCCGTCCGGTTTCAGCATTGTAATGGATGTTACGCAATACATCCTCTAGAGGGCAGAGACTGTTGTGTCACATATTAGCGGCATCGACAATCAAAAACATGGCATCTGTAGAGGAGATGATTTTGCTTTGTGTCATTCATAATCGGCAAAAAGAAAGGCGCATAAAGTGTAGGCCTACTCGGCGGTGGCATGTGACGCCCCTCACCTACCCACAGATTCTCTCCTCAAAATGTTGAGCCATTTTTAAACGAACAGTTACAACTCATTGCCAAAGCAGGTGAACAATAAAATAAAAAGGTCAGGTATGCATAATATAAGTATAAAACGTTCAATGAAATATATAAATACATATCTGATATTATACTTTTTCGCCTTATTGTTATACCTTTCCTGTTCCTTTGCTCTCAGACCGTAGTCGGGGAGCACAGGGGAGACGTTCCCTCCAGGGCCGATGTCCTTTCAGGGGTAACACCCATTCAATATGACCGGCAGTGGGTCTGTTTATAAGTCGGAAGACACAGGCATGGATTCTTGGCGTTTGGTACTTTATTTAACAGTAGGCTACAGTGGGGTGTTCCACAAAGCCGGTTTTATCACATAACCGGGTAAGTTAACCCAGGGTTTGCTGTAACCCTAGGTTTTCCGTTCCAAAAGGATCACGGTATGTTAGTTGCTATAGCAACATATGCTCTGAATCAAACCTGGTCGGACCAGGTTTTGCGCAGGTTAAGTTTGAAACATAACCCGGTTTTGGGTATTTCAACCGGCGTTTCATGTGTTCACAATGGCATGCCCTTTTGATGAGAGAACTGCTGATATCAGAGCGCAAATTATACGTGCAATCCACCGGGAGCGATTGATAAGACCACGGCTCGACATCTTGGCATATTGGATTACTTTTTGCTGGAGTGGAGAGATATAGATTCTCACGCAAATCTTTAATATATTAAAATATCCTTACATAGCCAACACTACCAATCGAGGACCTGGCCTCAGTTCACTCCAGACTATTTGCGTAGCCCTCCGTTTTTTTCAAATGGTAGTTTTATCTAGGCTATAATGCTGGAGATGCTGAGCACATCACAGTCATTTCAGATGACCCATCCAAGATTTGTATCAGCCTCCTATCATACAAAGAGCAATATTGTCTGAGTACTATGCCGAGAGGCATTTACAACATAAAGTATAAAATAGTCCTAACGGACTTGCATCCACTGGAGAATGTTCGATCGTAGCCGGCGGCTTCATTACAAGCACTGATCCATCTTGATCTGTGAAGTCGATGAATTGTCACTTTTAGGTTTTCTACCCAGTTACCAAAAAAAGAAACATTTGGAATAGTATGCGCTGTGGCAAGCACACGGTTTGCATGTGTTACTTCGAAGGCAAAAAAAATCTAAAATACAAGAAAACACAAAAACCTACATTCAGCCAGTGTGGGGTATGGCCCATGACTCTCTGAGGTGGTAGGTACCTCCAGGTACCCCCTCCATGCCAGGGCGCCCTGAATTTATGTTTATTAACAGCTCCTCCACCAGGGTCAAGACAATTTGAGGGCCAGATCCAGTCTGCCGACTGTCGGCCTTTTCACGATTGGCTTAAAAAAATGGCTTATTTAAATATATACCAATACGATGGTGGGAAAAGCTTACCAGTTTGTATGTTTTTTATACTTCATTTTTATACTTGATCCTCTGACCGCTTGGAAGCAATCGGAGTACATATTGTTTTAGAAGAAAGGGGTTATGTGGTAGGATCTTTAAGAATGCTTAACTGGGATATTTATATATTCATGGCTCAAATATTAAGGATCATGCTTTTGTGACGTGTTTTGACGTCAGCGATCCGCTGCCAGGCTTTGGTTCTCCGGGTTCCAGAGGTTTTAGCGTTCCTTTTTCTTGTGATAATGTCCTTCTCCTCGTCATAGCTCTCCAGGAGAACCTGGAGTTCCATTTCATTGAAATAAGCGGCCCGTTTCGCCATATCGATCAGGGTTTCCATGATCCATACATCACGTCTTTTTAAGTTTGGCGTGGACGCGCACAACCCTGTGTTAACCAACCCCGAGTTGATTGAACTAATGCATAACCGCTGCTGTGGAACCGAAAACTCTGGGTTGGTCGGCACAGGGTCAATCAACCTAGAGTTCAGCGTTAACTCAGTGTTTGTTAAACCTCCGCTCGTGGAACACCCCTCAGGTATACTCCCAAAACACAACCGGACTTGTTTAGTTCCTCCTAGACTGACACCCGCTCAATCGCTCGTTCACTCATTCGTCGACTCATTCGCTGACGTCTCTCACACACACACACACACACAGACATTCTCGCGCACGGACATACGCCACTCTCGTAACACTACCCCACTCTGGATGACAATCAAAACAGAATTTCACTCCAGCACAATAATCAACACCAACATGTCCATACAGATATACAGCCCTCATACACATTCAGGCCCCGTCCACACGAAGCCGAAACAGGCGAAACCGTGACGGTTTCGATCTATCCGGTTTCGCAGTATCTCCGTAAAGACGAAGCCAAGCGAAACCGGGTAGATCTGTAGAAACGCTGTAGTACACATTCCAGGCCCATAAGGGGCGCTGCTTCTGCTACAGAAATCCTTGTTGTTGTGAGTTCTGAGACTCCACGGGCTTAACAGTCATTGGCTAGAGGGTCGAGGGGTGGGGCGATGACATCATGGTTTACGGTTTCAGTCGGTTTCAGGCGTCCACACGAATCCAAAACGAAACCGGGTAGATTTGAAACCACCTCCGAGGGCGGTTTCAGAAGTTTGCGGTTTCGGTCAGCGGATTCGCCGGCTTTGTGTGGACGGAAGGCCGAACCGTACAAGACCTTTGCGGTTTCGCCATGAAATCGGCTTCGTGTGGACGGGGCCTCAATCTAGTTGAAAGGATGCAGTTTAACTAGTAGGCGTCGATTTAAGAGGAATGCCGATAAAGTGTAGCTTGTAGTGCAAGAATTTCCCATTTGGCAAGAATTTAACAGTGTGTTGCATTTAGTGCACATATTACAGTTGAGCAGAACAAACCCTGAAAAGGCATTACAATAACCATCGCTCAGGCTACGAGTAGACGATATAATTAGCATTTTAAAGGATAATAGTAGTTCTCTGTAATTGCTCAAAATATTAACAGACAAATACACCAAATGCAGTTTACCCCATAATGCATACAACAACCATAACGGTCAAGTTTTTCTCTTTTTTTTTAAGTATAGAAAATAACAATTAGCTGGAAGAGCCTATAACAGTTGACTTTGTATCAAACTTTTTTTTACATTTAAGTTCTCTTTTTTTTAATATATATTCTTTACCAAGAGAAATACAAAACATAAGCAATAAGCAACTTCTAAACTTCTAAACATTGTAAACATTGCCCTTAAAGTCTTGGAACTGCCCATGAACACGGGCGCTCAGTGAGCCACCCACTCACCAAACTGAGTCGTGGTCTACGCCTGCGCTGGGGCCTTTGAGAACGAGGGCTCTGAGGGTGCTGCACCGCTGCACCACCCCCATTGTCCTTGAAGTCCACAGGAACGGAGGAGTCAAGGTGAGTGGTGGAGGGCTGAGAAGCAGCTACATGAATGTCCACAGCTGGATCTGATGAGGGAAAGCTGGAGCTGTCAGAGAAGAGCTGGGGCAGACCCAGTAGAGTGTTAGCAGGATCTATGTCGTCTGGGGGTGACACCTCCATTGGTGTCCAGCTCTGGACTTGCTCCAGGGCCCAAGTATTGTCCAGTGGGCCCCGGCAGCGATAAGGCTTTAGCTGATCGTGGTGAACCACCTTTACTTTAATCTTTGGCCCTTTCTGGATTCGATAAACCAGGTCATCCAACTGACCCAGAACGAAGAATGGCCCTTCGTAAGACGGGAGGAAGTTCCTCACTCTGTTCTTGAATTTTTTTGTTCCTTTGATGAGGTACCACACAGCATCACCAACGTTGTAATGTGTGCGGCAGCAGTTCTTGTCATATTGTCTCTTTGCACGTTTCACAGACTCTCCGAGAGCATCTCTAGTGATTTGGTGCGCCAGCTCCAGTCGCTCTCGAAGGTGCTGGACATACACAGGGGCTGAGGGAGCTGGTTCAGGGTCCGGCGGCAGGCCGGATACCAGGTCTACTGGCTTACAGCTTGTTTGTTAGGTAGGGGAAAAGCTTCGACCCATTTTGTGAAATAGTCCTGTACTACCAGCACATATCTGTTGTTGCGCTCAGTCTCATTCAGTGGCCCCATTATATCCAAAGCGATGCGCTCCATAGGCGCTCCGACTCGAACAGTGCCCATGGGGGCTTGTGGTGTCTTCCGTGGCCTGGCTTTTGATGCGCAGCTGGTGCAGGTGTTACACCATAGGGCAACGTCCTCCCTCATTCTGTACCAGAAGTATCGGGTTTGCAGCCGAGCTACAGTGCGCTCTACACCAAAATGTCCACCAACTTGTCCCTCATGCACCTATCTCATGATGTCTGGCCGGTAGGTGTGGGGCAGCACTACTTGTGGATAGAATTGGGTATCGTCCAGGCAGTAGAAAGGTCTAACTAGCACTCCGTCTCTGATGTAGAGGCGTTTCCACTGGCTCCAATATGTCTTTGTGGCTGGGCTGCATGGTGAGACTGTTACCCATGCAGGACGTTCTCCGCTGGTTTCCAACCAGGTTCTGATGGGTGCAATGTCTGCGTCGTCTTCCTAGGCTTGTTGCAGCTCCTCCAGGGACAAACCACCAAACAGTTCATTTTCTTTTGACTTAGTCAGGTATATTTTCTCGGGTGGACTTTTTCTAAAGTTTTTAGAGTCAGCTGGCAGGGCCTTGTCTACCCCCACTAGACTTGCTTCTGCGGGAGCTGGGTGTCTCTCTACCCCCACTGGACTCAGCATCGCCTGGTTGATGTCCAAATTGCACTGCACAGCCTGGTGACTGATGTTCAACTGAGGAGGAGATGGGCTGGGGAGCTTACAAGGACATGACTGACGGCAGGGTCTCCGGAAGAGGCAGCACTTAGAGGGTTTTAGTTTCAGTTTGGCCTGGTCGAGACGACTGAAAACCTGATCCAGCTGCTGCAGCATCTGCGGATCGTCGCTGCCCAGCACCTGGTCCATCCAGCGCTGGAATGTCGCCGGAGCATTACACAGTCCAAATGGCATGACATTCCATTCAAACAGTCCACTTTTGGTGCAGAATGCTGCTGCTTTGCGTGCTGTTGGGGTCAGTTCGACCGGCCGCGAGGTCAAGGGTGCTGAACCATTTGGCATCAGACAGGGTGTCCAGCGTGTCCTGGATGCGGGGCAGAGGATATGCATCTTTAATCGTGCAGTCATTCAGGCCTCTATAGTCTATGCAGAGGCGGTACGTCCCATCTTTTTTCTTTACCATCACTATGGGCGATGCCCAACTGCTGTTGCTGCGGCAGGCCAGCCCCGCCCCCAGGCTCTGTTGAATCTGTTGGTCAGCATCCTGTTGTTTCTCCAACGCCATCCGGCGTGGTGGTTGCTTGACTGGGAGGCCTGGCATGGTTACGATGTCATGCTGAACCAGGCTGGTCCTGCCGAGGTCAGTGGGTCCTGTGGAGAACACATTCTCATAGGTGCACAGCAGCTGAGCTAGCTGCGGCTGCTCCTCTTGGTTAAGCTCAGTAGAGCTATGGGCATAGAGCTCCTGTGGGTGCTGGGGGACCGAAGGGGGGCTGCTGACAGTCTGTTCAGGCTGGTTGTGGGAAACCGCATTTGTAGGCTGCAGAACCTTTACCGGCTGGAGGAATCCCACGATGGTCCCCTTTTTAATGGTTACGGCACTGTTGCCCGGATTGAAGATGCGGAGGGGCATGGTCATATGGGGCTGAGCTTCCACCAAAACTCGGGCCACTAACAGTTTTTCTTTGGTGGGGCTCAGCATCAATCCCCCTTCAACTGGATCTTTAAGGTGGATGTTGCCTCTTACCACAAACTCCTGCCCAGCCTCCAGCACCACCGTCCGGGCCACTCTCACTCCGTGCGCCTTTGGTTTGTTTTTGGAATCGAAATACGGCACCTCTTCTCCAAACAGCACAATCCGTTGATTCCCAAAATCAAGACGTACCTGGGCCTGGCTCAGGAATGGATGGCCCAGGAGGGCCTCGTCACCAGCTATATCAGCAACCAGGAAGAGGACACCCACCTGACAGTCGTTGATATGGACAGGGATGTGAGCTTCGCCGAGCATGGGTATATCACCAGGCCCAACACCGATCAGAGTCTATACGATGGATGACTGAAGTGGAGGCCTGACATCTGGATGAATGGCGTTGTAAAGACACAGAGGAAAAACACTTTTCCGAGCCCCACTGTCCAAAACAGCGCACACTTCTAGCTCGTACACAAACATTTGAATGTTCATTTCTTGACCCTGGGCCTTAAGGGGAAGCATAGCTGACCTTGAGCTTTGAGGGGACATGGTTGAAGTTAGAGCCCTAGCTGCATTTCTTGGTGAGGGGCAATTTCTCTTCATGTGACCCAGGGCTGAACAGTTGTGACGCCGAATCTCATCCCATTTAATGTCTCTGGGGCTTTTACCTCTTGGTGTGTGACTGTGGCTGGGAGACGCAGGTTTAAAGATGGCTGATGGGGGCGCTGTAGCCGTCTTTAATTCTTCTTGGTCGGTTCCCTCTCTGATCACCATAGCACGGGGCCTGCGCTCAGCTATGTCACAGGCTCCTGAGTGCATGAGACCGGCGACATATGATTCTGCTCGCTTCGTGGTTTCATAGCGATGGGCAATGTCAAAGGCTTGGGCTAATGTTTGTGGGCGCTGCTCTAAAAGCTTTTGTACAATTTCTGCATCCCCTAGAGCAGGGGATGCAGAAATTTCTGCACCCCCTATACTGCCGAAGTAAAGGGTGTTACCCCTGAGAGAACATCGGAGGGAACGTTTCACCCAAGGCTGAAATAAAAGTACATGTATTTCTAATTGTTGGTCATCAACGAGGTTGTAAAGTAGTAACTTCGGGCACAACTGTCAAAATAAATGTATTTTTACGATCTTTATTCATTCATTGCGCCGCGGCTGAACTGACGGGGATATTCTCTGATATTATGAGGCTTAAAGACAGTGTGTTGCCTATCTTTGTACAATACAGGCTATATAAGGCATAATGGGGGAAAAAAAATCTCACGCACCCTTTTCAATCCGCGCATGCGGGGTATGGTTGCTAGGTTGTAACCAAGGACTCGAAAGGGCGCGAGAGAGTGCATGTTATGATGGTCAAGTGCAGAGCACTTGACCATCGATTAATCGCAATTCTTTTTTCTATGATAAATATCCCTTGATTTCTTTGTCCCATTAATTTTTCTCATTTTAATGCTCTTATCAACATGGAGAAGTGCATCGGCTTGCCTTGTGCAAATGTTTTTTTATTGATAACAACATTGGCATATCAAAACAGGATGATACAAAAAAAAAGCCTATAGTGCAATTTAACGATGAACATACAAACATACTGCCTTGAACATAGCAGTCAGGCTACTGCTTCTTTGTTTTGAGCCGAAGAAAAAAAAGAAAAAAAGAAAAGAAAAGAATTGCGTTAATCGTGCGATAAAAAATTAACGCCGTTAAAATTGGTTTGCGTTAACGTCGTTAATAACGCGTTCAACTGACAGCACTAATTATTATTGTTAAAACTTTATCTTTGTGTCAGAAAACAGTGTTCTATTGTGCACAGTTAATTGTGGCTACGCTACGGCTTTCTATATGGCTTGGTAGATCTCGATACACTATCAACTTTTAAAGTAGATCTTGGACCAAAAAAGGTTGGGCACCCCTGCCCTAGAGCATTAGTAAAGACTTCAACTCCTATGGCGTCCTGCTCAGCATCAGCCCTGTTGCTGTAGGCTACTGACACTCTCCCGTAGATGTCATATCGCAAAACATGGAGAGCCTCACCCGGTTTGCCGACATGCTGTCTCAGCTCGATAGCTACTGCAGCTGCATGCTGCGAGGAAGGGCCGTATGCAGTTTCTATCTCCTCCACCTGGCTAGGGTGACCAGATTTGAGTTTGTAAAAAAGGGGGGGGGGGGGGGGGGGGCGGGGTGTAGTGTACAGCATGCCACACCATGACCATGTGAATGCATACAAATTTCACAAATGAAATGACAAAAATGACACAAATGACAATATGAACATCTATTTATTGAACTTTAACAAAATTGCAAAGTGCAAATGTAAAACAAATCTTTTTTGTGGCATTTAAATGTGTCAATAATGATAACAAATAAAACATTCTAAATAATAAATTCTTTATATGGCCACATTAAAATAAGAAAATTAGAAACTTTTCAGTCCTCCTCATATATTAAAGCAATAATGACAACAAATACAATATTCTATAGCAACTTCGACAGAATGTGGGGCTATCACGGCATTAACAATGGCTTCTGTCTTGGTGCGAGCACTTGAGATTTTTTGAGCTGTCACCGAATCTGGGAAAATCTTTCTTAGCAAACCAGATTTGCAGTCCATTGATCTGTAGCTGTTGTGATGCTTTATAGTGTGAAAAGCAAGGGTACCCTCTGCAGCCGTAACAGAAGTGTCGGTTTTACTCACAAAAAAGTCGGTCACTTTACTCGATGAGCTCTCTCCTCTTGCTGCAGTTTTGTGTTTTGCAGAGTGCACGTGAGCTTCCAAATCGCTGCCACCTTTATTTGCCACTGACACGAAAGTGCCTGCTCTGCATGTCATGCACTCAGCTTCCGAAGCATCACGGCCGAGGCGAAAACATGGGTATTTCTTCTTTAGTTCGTCCGTGAACTTACATTTACGTTTAGGCATGGCTGCAGATGTAATGTGCTGTTGTAAACAGAGTGGAAGCGGCAAGGTGCTCAATGTTGCCAGATTGGAAATGGCAAAGTAACGTACCAAAGGCTAAAAATGGTCGTATTTGGAGGATAATTATCGTGGCTCTGGCAACCCTGAGATCGGTCGCCCAATGACAGACTCTCTCTACAGTCAGCTCGCGCAAGAAGGTGGAACGTAAGTGAGATACCATTTCCAGAACTTGGAAGGCTGTAATAACCATAGAGATATACAATGGTAATAACTAGTAGGTTATGTGAAAGACCCAGAAACACAAATATGCGACGAGGCAAAAAAAATAAAAAAAATAATAACAATAATATTTTTATTTATTTTTTGCGACGAGGCAAAATACCGGACGTTTTTGGAATCCCTGCCGGACGCATTTTTTAGGTCTCGAAAAGAGGACATGTCCGGGAAAAAGAGGACGTCTGGTCACCCTACACCTGGCGGACGTAGTCCCACTGGGCGGACCGAGATTTCTGTGGATGATGGCCCCGGCTGCAACCACCATGCAGAACTTCAACTGAACAGCCATTGTCTTTGCAGACCAGTAGTTAGCTTTAGCACAACTCTCAAACCTGTGCAGGAACTCTGTCCATGGTGTGGTGCCATCATACTGTCTGGGTCTCAAAGTGGGGACTCTTTCTCGATGATCATAGTCATCCTCACTCAAGGAGGAGGGCTGATGTGACTTTGGCTGCTCATCTTTGCGAAAAGAGCTCTTTAACTTCATAGTCTGACTGTGCCCTGGCTCCGGCGAATGTCCATAGTTAATATCCTATGATGAAGAAGGGCAGGTGGGGCAGAGGCATGTGGGGGCTGGGGGGCAACCGATCTTGGGGGTGCTGTGGATGTAACTCCCCTGGTCCGAGGAAAAGGGGTTTGAATGTTGCGGTGCAATAGCAGCAGGTTGTGGTATAAAGTCACTTTGTCTGTTGGCCGCACCACATTGAAAACGGTAGCTGTCCTCCTCGGAGTTAATGAAGGGGCTCCGGCTCGAGAACTTGGGTTGAATGAGCTCACATGACGCCGCCGCATGCTTCATTCTAATAGGCTCCACTTCATGGTGGAACACTTTAGAAAGTCCATAATAACTTTTCCTTGACTGGGGCTGGACTGGGGAAATTTTTCAGGCCGGGCATTTTTAACCAAGAGCAGGCCACCACCAGGTATTGACGGGGAAAAATGTAAGCGCGCTGTGTGACAGCGTGGGTTTTTTCCCCAACTGCCTTTTTGTCACACCATGAGTACCCCTTCACTCATGCAATGACTATGCTGCACACATTCGTTAATTTATCCACATACCCCCTGCAGTTTGCTTGCGCACCTCAGGTGGTATATGTACCATATACCCCTTGTTGGGAATCACTGCCTTAAACGATCAATGTGCACTAGGAGACACAAACATTTTAACACTATGAGAAGCATTATGAAAAGTTCTCCCAAAATACTGTTAGGCTTATCAAAAGTATGATCTATTGACCATAGGTCACATTAATTTTTAGACATGTCCTTTCTTTCAACCTTGTTACTTAAATTTAAGTAAAGGAATTATATTAAAAAATATTAATTAATTCATTTTAGTTAATATAATTATAATAAATGTAATACTGTAGGCTAAACTATGAATAATATATCATTACTTGTGTGATACAATGCATTATTAAAGCAAGAAATGACTGGATGACTGTACCAATGACTGGATGCAAAGGCTGACCTAAAATTGCAATACACAAAAAGGCCACAAGATGTTTATCTTTATCTCGCTACAAGCTACAAGTAACAGCAAGGATTTCTCTTATTACCAATTTGTGTTGCTAATCAACTGTCAATACAAAATAAAATGTTAGGTGTGTGAAATTATGCCAGGACTTGGAAAGAATAGGATTTTCATCCATTTAATTTTGAATATAAAATAAAAAGTGATGACACACATAACAATTGAAGTTAAACACTTATATTTACAATGAGTCAATAATTACTTAAGTGTACAAAATAAAATAAATTGCTTAACTTAACAAATCACTTAACTGTACAAAATAAATAGAAAAAATAAAGTAAATAAATACACAATTATACTGTATATTAAGAATATGAATATCAATAAAACAAACATTAAAACGAAAAGGAATGGGTAACTTACATGCAGCATGCAAACCAATGAGAGCTTTCAAATGGACCAGAACATCGTGAATCGTGAACCTACGGACTTCAGTGATGGTTTCATTCCGTCTATACGAGCAGGTGTGCGCCTTTTGTGAATCAAATCATGCTTCTGACATTTATAGTCACAAGTAAAATGACAATAGTATAATAATAGTCTGATATATTTATGTATTTATTTATTTCCACGGGGTTTTTGCCTTTCACATTCAGCCTCTCGCCACCAGGGGGGGCTGCAGCCCCCCCAGCCCCCCCACTTCCAGCGTCCATGGTCGGAAGGTATTTGTACGCAAGCCCAAGGAGATGATAGGCATCTGAGAGCATGTTGAATCTCCGAAGTACTTGATAGCAGCAGAGTGGGCAATCTTTTCAGGAATTGCAGATTTTGGTTACTATGCCACCATCTTCTTCAAATTCTGCTGAGGCTTCCTCTGCTGTTCTTGTCTTATACTCATCCACATGGGACTCCTTCAGCCTGTCCCACTGTGCGGCAAAACTTTTCAGTTCCGACTGTAGCTCATTCACTGTAGCCCTTGAGTCGAATTTCAGGAGACACATGCTGAGGTTTTTAAGTGCATTGCCCGGAAGAGTAATGGCTCTGATCTGATCAAACCTCCTGGGGTCCAGCCAAGCCAGGTCAGCAATTAGGGTGCCATGCGTGAGGAAACGCCTGTGTATTGCCTCTATAGCCACGTCCAGGATGGGGTTGTGCACCTTAACCTCGTAAAACTTGCCAGCCTCCATGGGGACCTCATCGTCTGCCATCTCTCCAGCCATGCGTCTTCTTTTTTTGGCCCTCTTCTCAGGCAGTGCAGCCTCCACCTCCACATCTGTGTTTTCCTCCCTCTCCTCCAGTTTCTCATTTGCCCATTTAACAAATGAGTCTCCTCCTGCTTGGTTTTCTCCCATAGACTGACCCTCTGATATGACTCCCTGATGAAGACAGCAATATCATTGATAAGAACAAAGAGGGAGCCACTTTCAATTACAGCCTGTGTTGTATCGGAGAGAACGAGATTCAACACATGTGCATAGCACCACACATGCACATGTGTTGGAGACTGTGCAGTCATCAGAGCCGAGAAGCCTTTGTATTGGCCCTGCATATTTGATGCCCCATCGGTTGTATTCCCAATGCACATCTCCTTG